>NW_019268559.1:1014534-1047469 GCF_002738365.1 Cucurbita moschata | reverse complement strand
AAAAAAAAAAAAAAAAAAAAAAAAAAAAAAAAAAAACAAGCTACATACATGAAAGAATGCTTGTTGTTGTATTGGGATTATTAATGAAAATTTAAAATAAGATAATAATATAATTATTTTTAAATACTATTGTGTAACTGGGCTACCCTTTGAGGCCCAACCCAATTTTCTTATGGGCTCCTCACTAACTAATAAGCCCAAATCCTATTAGTGCCATGAGATTCGTGGCGTGACAGCGGTGGGTGATGGTTGCGGCGGTGTTTGCGGCGGTTGTGGTGTTAATTTACTATGTCACCGGAGCAGTTCTGAGATTGGGTATTAATGTTAAACTGGACAGAAATTATGGAACAGAACCAAAATAAAGTTTAGATTTTTGAGAGATTACATCCAAAATTCTTAGCATGGAAATATATAATATGAAGGGATGGAGCAAGAAAAAATTATTGAACAGGGTTACTACAATGGGATTCCACAATGAACCACATTCAATAATCTTTCCCCAGCTATATTTACTTGAGGCATACAGAGAAAGTGATCGAGCCGTGAGCTTGTTTTTCAAAGCAAAGCACATGTGGTCCTCTGCTTGCGAGCCTTCTTCTTCGGTCTTGGAGGCCTCAGCGCTACCTTGATAGCCGCATCAAACACATTCTTAACATTCTGCACATAAAAACTAAACCACTTTCAACAACCTCCACTCCATTTCTTCCAATTTTGTGGATCAATTCTGTACCTTCTGGGTTTTGGAGCTGCATTCTATGTATGTTACTGCCCCGATCATCTTCCTCAATTCCTCGCCCTGAGGATCAATCCTTTAGAATAATCCAATCAAGTTTTTGTTTTTATGGTTTTGGTTCTTTACCTGAGCTGTGGTTATGGGAGATGCGCCTGGATGATCCATCAGGTATTGCCTGTCGTCTCGTAGATCTACAGTTTGTTTATCTCGTTATTTTAGTTCATGTTAGATCATCACCGAGTTCAAGTTCATACTCATCTTACCAAGCTTAGTTCCAACCAGAATGATGGGGACGTTTGGAGCGTAATGTTTAAGTTCAGGAATCCACTGCAACAAGACGAATTAATTAGCTTCAGGTTATAATAAATTGGGTTTAAAACTTCATGGGAATCGAATCAGAAAGAATTAAATTACCTTCTTGAAGATGTTCTCATAACTGGCTTTGCTGATGAGAGAAAACGCCAGCAAGAAAACATCAGCTCCTCTGTAACTCAGAGGGCGGAGTCTGTTGTAATCTTCCTGTCCTGAATTTCACAACAAAAATTCTAAAAACCAAACGAACAGAGAAGAACGATGTTGAGTTGATTGGAATTACCAGCGGTGTCCCACAAGCCAAGATTGACAGTGCTGCCATCGACCACCACATTGGCGCTGAAGTTATCAAAAACAGTCGGAACATAATCCTACACAAGACGAACCAAAACAAGAATGAATTGAAAACCCCAAAAGAAAGAAACCCTTTATTGGAAATAGCGAAATTGGAAATGGGTACCGTTGGAAAAGTGTTGCTGGTGTAAGAAATGAGCATACAAGTCTTGCCCACGGCGCCGTCCCCAACAGTGACGCATTTGATGAACCTGGCTGTGCTCATAATTAAGGTGTTTGTTCTGTGAATAACAGACAGAAGTTGATTTATGGAGTAGAATACTCTCTCTCGAGAGAGGGGGGGTTGGTTTTAAACGACATACAATTGTACAAAAAGGTAGGGGACAAATTAAACAGAGAGGAAAAGGTGGGCGTGGGGCTTGAACGAACGAAGGAACAAACAAACAAACTCCACCCACTTGAAACTGAAAGGGAATTCATCCAAATCGAAATGATTTGGGTTTCTTTTCCTTGAAGTGGAAGATAGGTGATGGAATTTGGGAAGAGAAAGAAAGTTGTTAGGTCGGGTGGAGGTGGTTAAGTGGGAAATGTAAGAGAGAAGGGTTGATTAGCCAAATGAAACGAAGAACATCAACATCGGAATGCAGAAAGTGGATGGTGGAGTAAAAGGGAACCAGCAGAGAAGCTGATGATAATAGATTGGAATGGGAAAATTGGGTGTTACAAGTAGGTGAAGTTCATCTTTCTGGGCTTCAGCTTTAGCTTTACCAGCTCGAACAAGGCCCATCCGTAGTGTTCTTCCTAACGCACACACCCAATCAGCTTTGGATTTAGCCCAAAACCTACCTCAATTGTTCTTACAAATTTTGAAAATTGGAAGCTATCGTATAATGGATATTTATGGATTTGTTTCATTTGGTGGTTTTTTTTTCCCTGAGTTATATCACCTAATTGACATATCTTTACATAGACTTTTTGGTTATGATTTGCTACACTAAGTTTGCATAAACCCTAAAACTAGAGGTCAATAAAAGACGGTGCAAGATACACTCTCGAGAGAGCTTGGATACTCTACTATCTTCTTCTCAATTTCAGTACCTGACACATCGAGTTCTCCTAGTACCTGTTCTTCAATAATTTTAGTATAGAGGATTAGTGCGCTTCAATATTGTTCTCGAGTCTAACACGTCTAAGTCAAGACAATTTGGAGCATTATAATGAAAAATGCATATAGTTGGTAATGACAAAAATACTTTTGTACGACCACATTTATGGTCCAAATTTGCAATTTTTTGTTTTTTGTTTTCATTATCTTTTATAAGAAGCTAGTTTACAAAATGGATGGTAAAGATTAGGGAATTAATGATGTCTAATTTGGTCAAAGCACGTGAATGAATTACTGGTCTTGGGAGAGAATCCATATTTTCGTTGTTCAAAAGGGTTTAGGACTCTTCCTCGTGTGGTTGATTTAGTTTCTTTGAATTTTTAATTTTTAATTAAACATCAAAGAATTGTTCATAATGGTTGAAAAGTCAAAGGTGGTGGGGGAAGATCAAATATTGATCCAATCATTAATTAGAATCTACAGCTAATTTCAAACATTAACATAAAATTTTACGGAAATAATCCAATATAATCCTTTTTTAAAAAAATTTAATTGGTTTTTATATTGGAAGATATATAAAAGAGACAGGTTACATAAATGGCAACAAAAATATTAAATAATTATAATATAAATTTAAATTCAGACAGACGTAATCGCACAAGAGGCGTGTCCGCTTGCCTCTCTTCGCGTTTTGGTCGTCAAAGTCAATAAACATTCTCCATCTGTGACATGTTAATTTCCGAAATTGCCCCTTTCTTTTTCCCGAGGGAAAAGCATACATTTTATTTAATTTTATTAAAATTATTCACTTATGTGATATTGGCATTTAATTCAGGGGAATTATTTGATTTAGTGATATTGATATTTAAAAAAAGATTTAAGATTTTTGTTTGAGAAAGTAAGGGCAAAAAAGGAAGTGAGCCACCAACCCAAATGTACAAAAAGCAGTCAATTTGGAAAGGCATTTTCGAGGGAGCTTCGAGTTATTGGCAAGAGAAATAAAATAGGGAAACGAACCAACTGGGTTTGGTCCTTAGCCACCGAAATCCCCTCTTTCAAATTCGCCTCCAAGACATTTAGACCTTTTCACCTCAGCCTTAAGCCAGCCATGGTTTTAGCTTCCCATTCCGATTTGCCTTTTAATGAGAACGATTCTCAAGATATGGTCATTTACCAAGTTCTGAACCAACCCATGTCTTCCCATAACTCTACAACCCTTCCCTCCGCCGATCAGCCCAACACCAACGCCGCCGCTCGCCATCACAATTCCGCTGCTGGAGGCATTGCCAAGAAGCACTACAGAGGAGTCCGCCGACGTCCCTGGGGAAAGTACGCAGCCGAGATACGTGACTCCACGCGGCAAGGCGTGCGCGTCTGGCTTGGCACCTTCGCTACCGCTGAGGAGGCTGCTTTGGCTTATGATAGAGCCGCTTTCAATATGAGAGGCCCCAAAGCGCTTCTCAATTTCCCGCCGGAGGTCGTTGCAGCGGCGGCCGCGGCGGACACGACGACGACGACACCTCCGCCGAGTGGTAGTAGCTCGAGCACCGTTTCAATGGCGACTTCAAGATCAGAATCAGTTAGAAGAGCTGCTGAATAGAAATTGGCTAAAAGTTTGTTATTTTACTTGCTAATTACCATCGATTGTTTGTTGTTGTTGCTGCTGCTGCTGCTTTTAATGTGTATATTTGAAGATTTGAATGTTAATTACGGTTTGGAAAGTAGAACAAAAGAACACAAATTTGATTGGAGCTTATGATGTTTTGGTTTAGGAAAGATTAAAATTAATGATGGTAATCATAAACAATAATGGATATCACAAATTGAAATATGTTCTTGGGATTTTTTTCCCCTTTCTGCTGGTCTACTTAGTGACAAAAACCTTGCCGTTACCCATTAAACTAGATGGATCTTAGACAAGACGATATCATAAAGAAGACATCAAGTTGTCCAAATAATCACTCCCCAAGTCTTGAAACTCGAACACGTCGAAATCATTGTAGAACATGTTGGTCTTTCTCTTCACCGTTGGATGTTCGAATTCCATGTCGTTGAAATTGAGATTATCTTCCCATTCCCTTGTCGTTCGCTTGCCGATGATCGACAAACTTTCATGGCTGCCTAATTGCGAGTAAGAAGCAGAGTCATGTTCTTGAAAAGAAGGCATGAGATTATCCAAATGATCAATATTTGTTGACGAATGCATTCCCATAGCTTCAACAACAGTGTCAACAGGGAAATTGAGATGTGCCTTTGGACCTCTAATCCTCAGTGCAGCTTTGTCATAAGCCAATGCAGCTTCCTCAGCTGTATTGAAAGTCCCAAGCCAAACCCGAGCGCCTTTTCGCGACGAATCTCGAATTTCCGCTGCATATTTCCCCCACGGCCGTCTCCTCACACCCCGGTAGTGTTTGGTCGCCACCACTGTCTCCACTCGTGTACTATCAACAACAAAACCAGAATGATGAACTGGGGAGCTCTCCAAATTGTCATGAAAAGATTGGTGTGTATTGGAAGCAGGGACAATCCCATGAAGAAGCTCCTCCCATGCATCAGCTCCCATGGATATCCATCTTCCAAGACTTGGTAGCCTTTCAAGAACCTCCATGGATCCATCTCCACAACAAAGACTTGGTAGCTCTGTCCAAGATTTGTTAAATCCAGAACCCCTTCTTGTTCCTCCTCCATGTCCATCCAATCCGTTCTCACCAATAAAATTCGCCCAAACATTCTCCAAGATTGCTTCAGATTTATCCTGTTGGATGGTAGCCATCAACACCAATTATAGAAACTCAAAAACACAGATCTCACACGAATTAATGAAGTAAGAGAAGAAGATAAGAGTCATTGGGAACAGAGCTATATAAATAAACCCCCATGTGAAATTAATACACGTCAACTTATGTGCAATCCCACTCCATTCCATCATAAACACACGGAAACTTGCCCTTCAATCCACTAATCACCTAAATTAACGGCAAAGTAATTGGGGGTTTTTGATTAATTTAAACCTCCTTCAATTGACTTCTGCAGTTTCCATCTAATCATTGAGTTAGGGTTTATCCTAATTGAAAAGCCCTTCTGGAACTCAAGATTCAGCACATCTTAAACAGAGAAGCAAACCAGAAAGAAAAAAGCTGGATACAACGTGTTTTGGTTTGTGGAACCTCATCATTGGATCTTGTTTTCAATGCAAAAATCCCCAAGTTTTTACAAGAACCAGCATTAGAGATTTCCCTTGACCCCTAATGACGGTGTAACGTAATTTAGAAGGGAATTAAATGCTTTATGTAGCTCTGAAAAAGAGGAGCGTTTGAAATTGGAAGGTGTTTCCTTTAAAATAATGCTATACATTTCTTAACAGAGCAATAAGCGAGTTGACATTATCATTGGGTTTCCCAAACTCTAAGGTACAATTCAAGAACAAGAACAACAACCCCTTTCAGACTCAGACATTCCTTTTACGGAGAATTTAAAATTTCGAAGACATGTTCTTTATAAATATTCAAAATTGTTGGAGTTGAAAGCATGAACAGAGGAGCCAGGAGGAAGAAAACGGTGGAATATGATTATTACAGATATAATAAAGAAAAGGAATTTTGAGTTTTGAGTTCAATGTATAAATTAAGGAAGCAAAACAAGTTATGTAATTTGTTGAAGGAATTGAACATTTCCTGTGTACCAGCAGACTGACTTTGACATTGTATTGGTGAACTGAATCCATACATTGGGCGCGTTGAATAAGCAGATGGGTATCAAGTTTCAAACTACGGATATGCAAAAGAATGGAAGAAAACTAGGATAGAATGTCTTGTGCAACAGATTGAATGGCTTTGGCGGCTAAGATTTTGTACATGTTCTGGGAGGGATGAACAGCGTCCCAAAACACGTAGCTTTGTGGGTCACTGCACGTGGTTGAGCCTTTGCATGTCTCGCCAAATTCAACCAATCCCGTCCCGCAGCACCCCTTCGCTGTTTCCCTTAAACCTGTGCCCACATTTCCAAACACACACACCTTCTAGTTTGAGGCCATACAAAAATTGGAAGGGAACACAAAAATTGAGTATTGTTTGAGTACCGTAGGCGGTGGGGTTATCGACAGCGTCTTGAACAATGGCATAAGCATCGACAAAGCTAGTGAGCAACCCCAAGTGTGCTTCCATAGCTGCCAATTTCAGCTTGATCTTTGCATTGAATGCGTAGGCTGCTCTGTTGAAGGATGTGGAACATGTCGTGATCTGGTTGGTTATGGTTCTCACAACTGGCATACACCCCAATGGCGGTACTCCCACAACCACTAGCCGTCTAATTCCTAATCTATGCATCACCTGCAACTCACCATGGTTAAGAACATCAACAAAACATTAAATACTGTCAAGGACAGAGGAGAGAGACCTCGACGTTATGAGACATGGAAGACACCAAGAAATTCTGGTATTGATCCAAGCTGAATTGCTTGCGGCGTTGGGGCTCCAAGAAGTAGTTTTCGAGGAAGTCGTTTGTGCCCATGCTGAGGACAACAATGGCGTTTCTGATTATGTTCTCTGCTTTGTCGTAACCGACCAGTCGGGATAAATGGATTTTGTAATGCATGAAGTACTCCAACTGCTTCGGAAGCGACAGCACTTTCTGAACAGAGCTTTATAAGTTAGTCGAAAACCGTACAAGGTTGTTAAACGAAATTAAGAACAGAGAAAAGATGGTGCTTTTGTTTTGTTTACAGATAAGTTGGCGGTGAGATCATCGTAGCCTGAAGAAGCAGAAGCAAAGCTAACGCCATGCAAGAGATCGATTGGCTTCAAAGTTCTGTCCAGAAATGCTGGCACTGTTTCTCCAAATCCCATCGCCTCAGCTGTAATGTCCATTAAAATCATCATTTCAAAAGCTGGGTTCAATAAAAATTGAAACTTGAACGTACGATTTTAAGAAGAAAAAGTGGTTAATTACCAATGAAGTCGGTGGCGAGCCTTCCATCGCAGAATCTCCCAGTTGGGCGAGCATTAAAGAAGTCCTTCCCGTAAGGAGGGAAATTACTCTTGACGTTCGTGGAAAGAACATTGTTGTTCCCAGGATCAACGCTAGAATCCCCAAACACCAACAAGCTCGTCACATTATACTTGGACGCCAATTTCCTCAACTGCTGCACATTCACCTCTGCAATCTCCTTCCCCTCCATTAATGGCGGACAAAAACCAATCCCCATTATGAATAACAATAGCACGGCATTCTTAACCCTCGTCCCCATAATTTCCATCTTCAAGAATCAAGAAAGCTCGCCGTTTTTTTGTATGGTTGTTTTCCTGGGAATTCCCCGCTCGACCCAGTTGTTTAAATAGGGAAAAGGATCAGATCTTGGCTCCTAAACATTACCCGACAATTGGTTGAGTGGAATTTAAGAGCATAGAGAGGAATGGCCTGTAAGTTGGTCGGTCGAAAATGGATGAGCAAGCATGTGCTTGCGTCCTGATTGATTTGTAGCAGAGAATTTAATTTTTAGGTGAGAGTGGATGTGTAAAGCAGTTGAGCTTAATTTATTGAGCCCGCCGTCTATTTCCTTATCTTCATAGCATTGCCAATAATTTCGACATTAAATGTATATAGTATATGCTTTTTATTTCCTCTCTCTAGTCATATTCATCAAATTACATCAATTTTGTTGTTTGTATGATTCTATTCAAATCCCTGATTTGTAATTGCGGTTTACCTTTTTAGATTGTGCATTTATTTTGCTGCCATTCTTGCTGTATCATAAATATATAATGTTTCTTCTTCTATATAATATATTGGTCTCTGCCCATATCCTTTTCAGCGGGCTTGAAAATTACAAGGCAAAAGGAAGTCCCGTTGTTGTATGAACACTATTCTCCACCATGGTATGATATTCTCTACTTTGAGCATAAGTTCTCGTGTCTTTGCTTTGGGCTTCCTCAAAATACTTCACACTAATGGACAAATATTCTTTTATTATAAACCAATGATCATTTCCTAAATTAGTCCGATGTGGACTTTCATCATCCACCACATACTTCACCATGTCTTATTATAAAAAATTTGCAGAAAGTAAGGATTTGGTGCTTATTCAAGGTGATATTTTGTTTACAAGTAAGCTCACTGACGCCGAGGCAGAATGACTTTTAGAGATCACCCAATTCTTCTATCTGGACGATGCCCATGTTATGATTTCGGTTTTGATATTCATTTTTTTATTTTTTTATTTTGGTATCAAATACTTAGGGAAGGAAGAAGTTATTACAATTAATTTGAAGTGAACAGAAATTATTCTCCTACTTTTTTTAAAATTAAATTTTTATTTATTTCTTTAGAGAGAATGAGAAATATTATTTTTATTCTCTTAATTAATATCCAAATTGTTGAGGATAATGTTATAAAAGTCCTCGACACCGCGTTTATAAAAATGGAAACTTTAGAGGTCAAAACGGTGTGTTTTGGAGGGCAGGAGACGCCGTCGTTTAAGTAAGCCGCTACTGAGTATGAGCAGATAAAAAATGTCTCGGACACGGACAGCCCATTTCCCTGCCTTTTCTCTCAACCCTTCAAAACTCTGAGGCGAACTCTTTCACTTAACCCTTCGAAGCTCTCTGGTTCTTCTTCCCTAAGCTCCTTCTCGCACTTTCACTGCCCCATTTCTGCAACCACAAGTTTCCTGCCATTTGTCATTCTTTCAGAATCCGCAGCTTCAGTTTCCAGAGTTAGCGCCAATGAGTGAGCCCTCCGAAGATGTCCAACACATCGAGAATCTCTATGAGTTCAGCGAGCGTCTCAACAAAGCGGAGGACAAGTCCCAGGTCTTCTGCTCATTTTTACTTTCCTTCTCCTTCTTTAAGAAACTTGAATATGTGGGGCGGGTCTTGATTTTGGGAGTAACTCTCTTGGCCTTTGTTACAGCATGTGAAAGATTATCAAGGGATTATAGATGCGGCGAAAACGAGTACCAAAGCCAAGCAATTGGCCGCTCAACTCATTCCTAGGTTCTTCAAGTTTTTTCCCACCCTTTCTGGTCCTGCCATCGACGCCCATATTGATCTGATTGAAGAAGAGGAGCTGGCGGTTCGTATATTTTGGACTTCCCAATCCATTTTACTTATCCTTTCTAGCTGCTAAACTTTGTCGAAGAAGGAAGTCATAGAAACAAGGGAATTTAATAGCTTATAATTTCTAAACTTTGTCTGCTTGATTGGTTATTAGGCGTTTCTAGGGCAGTTCTCCGCTCTCGTCGTAATGAATTTTCTATACATTTCTTGAGCTGGTTTTGTTAGGTGCTTTATCGACGTTCTATTTATAAGGTTTCTTCTATTTATATGACTATGCAGATACGAGTTCAGGCAATTCGAGGACTTCCTCTTTTCTGCAAGGATACACCAGAAAATATAGGCAAAATTGTTGACATTCTTGTTCAAATTCTTGCATCGGGTAAATTATTGTTCNTTCAGCTCAATGAATTTGGTCATTCTCTTAGCAACTTCAACATCCTTCACAAGAGCCCACCCAATGCGCATTCCAGCATGACCAGTAATCTTTGAGACAGTGAAGAGCGTCAAGTCGTTGTCAGCCGGGGACGATATAGGCGTATATTGCGGCCAATAATAAGCAAGGTCATGGACCAATATACCACCAGTTCTATTCACCATGGAATGTCGAACGAAGCCATCAGGATTGTTGGGGGAGGTGACCAATTCAATGTAGGGCTCGTCCTTGTTGAATACCTTCGCATCGCCAGCCCATTTGTGGAGCCCTGACTTGATGCTGTCGGTCATCAAAGGGTAACACTGTATGCATAAATCATGTGATTGGGTTAGGTTCCATTTCAATTATTAAAAAAGAACATTCATAAAAGCTCAATATAAAAAGCACAGAAAAACAACGTGGAGTTGATTCAGTTCACTTGACAAACTTTAATGGAAGGAACATGTCTTAATTCCACGACATTTCATATAAATACATATAAATTCCTGTTTCTCCGACCTCCCATTCATTAAAGAACATATCAGACAGTGCATGTGGAGTAAAAGAATTCAAAATAAATAAATCGCTGTTGACTTTATGAGATTCTTCTAATTTGTTCAAAAGAAAAAAAAAAAAAAAAAAAAGCTATAGTCTTATCCAATCGGAAATCTGATTTTAGTAATCTTTAATGCTTTAGAGGAATTTGTGGAGCGCGATGCTGTCCATAGAGCTCTAATGGCTCTCTTGAGGCAGGATGTCAAAGGTATGTTCTAAATACTATGATCTGATTTTCATTCTTTTTAGAGTACATGAAGGTTCGTACACAGTTTAACCTTTGATCAACTATACTATAAGCTAGACCGATGATCTTAGTTTTCAGTAGCACTATAGTGAATTTTCTTCTTCTATGTATAAAATGGTGGATTAATGAAGTCTCTGCCTTTTTTCCTTTTTGGATGGAAACTCATGTTCCCTCGTATTAAAATTTTCAAATTGATCGTGAACTAATTACCTAACTCTCTTTTGTTTCATCAATGCACTTATCTGACATTTTTTTTTCTTCTTTTGTTTCATCAATGCACTTATCATCTCATTGTATGTATGCGATGTTGCAGCTTCATTGTCAGCCTTGTTTAAGCATATTGGAAGTGTAGATGAACCAACTACAGATGAAGTTATTCGTGAGAAGGTCCTAAGCTTTATTAGAGACAAGGTTCGGTAGAGATATGAGCAGTGTCATTTGCAGCTATTATTTGTTATTATTTCGTACTTGTTAGTGGTCCCCGATCTTCCTTTTTATTTTTAGGTTTTTCCAGTTAAAACTGAACTCTTGAAGCCCCAGGAGGAAATGGAGAGACACATAACAGATTTGATAAAAAAGGTAAACTTGATAAAATGCTTAGTCTATTTAATGCTTTTTAATTCCTTTGGTTGTTAATCCATTCTGAGTAAAGCTCAGGTTTGATTTTATTACTCTACTAGAGGATGAGCAAGTAATGTAATTCCGCTTATTTCAGAGTTTAGAAGATGTGACTGGAGCCGAGTTTAGAATGTTTATGGACTTCTTAAAAAGTTTGGGGATATTTGGAGAAAAAGCCCCACCAGAGAGATTGAAGGAACTTATTGGAATCATTGAAGGGCAAGCTGATTTAGATTCTCAGTTCAATGTGAGTAGCTATTGCTTATACTAACATTTTCTCAGTTGCGAATTATTAATTGCAAACTAAATATATAGTGATGCATGCAGATTTCTTTGCATTTTCATCCTGCGTCACTCTGTAATAAAATCCTTCCAACTATCATGTGTGCCTAATGCATTGATTTGTTGCATTTATAGATTTTTTATTTTAATTTTTTTTTTTAATATTGGTTCCTAAATTTAGTAGCAGTACAATTTGAGGAATATGTGACATTATTTATGTTTTCCATCCTATGCTTAAACATTCTGGTAGGAGTTTTCATGTTGAGGATGTGTCTAGACAACGCCATTCACCCTATGTATAAAGTGATGTTCAGTTTTAATTCGTTCAGATTGTAAAATCAGATGGTTTCAATAGCAAAGTAGAGGTGAAATAGTTTTAGTTTGATCAGTATCCTTCTTTTGGAAACTTGAAAAGGGTGTGACTTTTTAATTACCAGTTCTGTGTTGGGAAGCTTTATGAATCTTGAGTGTGAAGTTTCACAACCATGAGTCTATTGCAATATTAATTAGATTAATTGCATTTTGGATGGGAAACAATTTCGTTGATGATAATTGTGTTTAGTACTGAAGTGAGAAGCATGTTTCTATTTGAAATATTGGAATAGGAACATGATCTTTTTCTTGCGAATGCTTTGGACACGCTACAGTATTTAGTGATTTTGCTTTGTCTGAGTTAAAATATTATCTTGCTGGCCACTATCTTGTTACTGAGTTAGTATCAACATTATTCTTTTTGATATTGGGAATCAAAATTTTCCCCAGTTCTTTTTCATTTTAATTATCCTTCCTGTTCGTTACATTCATCAAGTGGCGTTTTAATGCAGGTTTCAGATGCAGATCATATTGATAGGTTGATATCATGCCTTTTTATGGCTGTTCCTTTTGTTGTGGTATGTACATTTTTTACCTTTTATATAAGTGAGCGATGATTTCACCATGTTCCCAAATATTTTTGTGAGACCGCTTACCTCTCGTGCGATACACAGAGGGGTGCGTTAAGTTGCAAGTTCCTCAGCTATTTGGACAAGCATGTTATTCCGGTTTTAGAGAAGGTAATAATAATTTCGGTTTCTCTCTCTCATTAAAATCTACTTTTTTGTAGTAAAAGAACAACCATCTAAAATCCAGGTCTGGTTTATTAGGCAATAATATTTTATTTTAAGTCCCCTTCCTTATGTTTCTAGTTTTGGCATATGGTCGTTTTTATTTGACTATGCGCCATGATTGGCCTAGTGATTATTGCGACGAGTGAAAACGTGAATGAGCTTAAAAGAAATTGGTTCAAACCATGGTGACCATCTTCTTAGGATTTAAAATCTTATGAGCTTCTCTGTCAACCAAAGTAATACCTCTAGGAAGGTGGTTGTCAAATTTTTTTAAAATATGTCGATGAATACTGTTTTAGAATCTGTACGCACAAATTTAATTTTTCATCACGACTCTATTGGCTGAGGTAAGAACACTTCGCTGCTTTGTGGATTTGAAGATTGGACGATATGAAATTTAACATTCTGCTCTAGCAAAAAAAAAAAGGTTTTTCTTTCTTGATATGTTTGCATTCGGGCATATTGCAAGGTTTTGGTGACCATGTGAAAAAAGTTATCAGGATGGGATGGCAATTATATTTTAGGTTTAAAATATCTTTTTCCCCTAACGATATTTAGAAATACTTGCATACGTTTCATATTTCTTTGTGATTTTCATTTGCAGGCAAGAAAGAGTTTTTGAACCAACATGTTCTGTTTCTTATTGGTTTTTTTGTCCATCGTAACCATTTTTCTTTTTCAGAAAAAACTAAACAAAATAAGAAACAGCGAGATGACGTAGCTTTTTTTTCAAAGATAAAAAAATAAACCGTTTTTTTCCTGCACATTTACTGGTGTAAGTATGTAGTACTCTTTAATATTATTTTGCATTGGACCTTTTAACACAGTTGTCGGTTTAGAAATAAAAAATACATGAAGAATAAAGAACTGAGAAAACAATCTTTGAAAGATTTAACTGTTCCATCTTTCATCTCAAGAATGCAGAATAATCGATGCTGAGATCCTGTGGCACTGAGTTTATTTATTTATTTGAGCAGGTGCACTGAGTAATTTATAAATATACATAAATTTATATTTTCCAATTAATTTTTTTAACTATATACTTTTAAACGAAAAATAGAACATTTCTTTTCCTTTGAAAGGAAATGTCTTATTTCAATTCAATGGCTGCCTTCCTATTTATAAGAAATCTCCACCATTCAATCTTATTCCTTACTGAAGTTGGTGTCCTGTTAATTAACCCTATACCGGAAATTTGATCTTCTAATCTTTTGTGCATTCTGCTTTTCAGCTGCCTGAGGAACGCAAGCTGGATTTGCTTAAAGCGCTTGCAGAATTTTCACCATACACCACACCTCAAGATTCACGTCAATTTCTTCCATCCATTGTTCAACTATTGAAGGTTAATCCGCACTCCCCTCTTTTTTAACAATGATTGTAGAGGAGATGTGAGCATATGTTTGGAGTGGACTAGGGATCATTGTTTTCGTAAAGTATGCCTCTATCGAAAGCCCAGTAAATGGTACTTTGCTTTAAATAGTCGGTTGCCCTCCTGAGGTATGCTCTGTCCCATGGTGCACCTCAGTATTCAATTTTTTTAACAAAGAAATTAAATAAAATTTTCAAAATCCTTATTTCCGCCAACAATAATTTCTTAAATATTTCATTATCACATTATGAATAATATCATTTTGTTTTTCATATTTAAGCACTTATTGATATTTTTGCACTTAACGCTCAATCCTAGAAGAATTTTGCACTTCAGTACTCTCATGCTCTAAAAAGCTGTGTGAGATATAATGTCTCCTATGGTTTTTTTTTTATTTTTTTAAAGAAACAATTTCATTGATGGTATGAAATTACAAAGAGGGGCAAAGCCCCTATCCAAGTGAGTTACATAAAACCTTCCATTTGAATAAGAGATTTAAAAAAAGAAAAAGAAAAAGAAAACAAAACTATAGAATGAAAAAACAAAAAACAAAAAAAACAAAAAACAAAATAGAGCTCCTTATCTTGGAAGATTTTAATCCCTTCCAGTAGAAACCTCTTATGAAATTCATCTAGGTAACCTTTTTCTCGCTATGGGTTGTCAATAACAAGTACTTTAATAAATTGTCCTTTCCTGCGTTGTGGGGCTACCTGGGATGTGTTTTTGTGATCCTCAAGCCTTTCAAGTCATCCCTTTTAGTCCGCTATATCTTTCTTTTTAATGTAACATTGCACTGTATCCTTTATATATTTAAATGCATGGGATACGGCAGTCTGTATACAGGAATTCATATATGTTTTGTGGACGAAAAATTTGGACTGTCTTTATGTTCTTACCTAATATCAGTTTGTTTGAAAAAATATCTTGCTAAAGCTGTGGACTTTTTTATTTACAGAAGTATATGCCTGGGAGAAAGACAGGAGAAGAGATGAACTTTACTTATGTTGAGTGCTTGTTATACACGTTTCATCATTTGGCTCACAAGGTTAGATATGTGTTTGTGTGTTGTGGTAGAAAATAGTATTATTTGCCCCTGTACTAGTCAGCTAATTATTATGGCTAAATCTTAAGCAAATCATTGGTGTCACATTCCTATGCTATCTTTGTACTTTTAGGTCCCCAATGCCACAAATAGCTTATGTGGTTACAAGATTGTTACCGGCCAGCCTTCAGATAGATTGGGGGAGGACTTCTCTGATAATTACAAGGATTTTACAGAAAGGTATTCTATTTTTGAGAACTTTATAATTTTTGCTTAAATGCCTTTCTTTTTTATAGGAAAAAAAATTGAAGACTTACTTTTTCCTTTTTCTTGGACGACGAAATGAACTAAACTAATTTAGTTAGTGTGTATTTCCTTCAAAATTTTCTTTCTACCTATTAATTCCCAACCACTCTCTTCATTATGTAACCATCTCGTGTCTCCATTTTGCAATTCTACTGAGATAAATTTTTAATATGAACTTCATTGAAATTTTCTGATACCTTTGAACTTTATATTAGTAATGGAAAGAAAAAAATGGTGTTAACCTTAGGGGGACCAAATGATATATTTAGCCTCATTTTCTCAGTGACGATCATGAGATGCTTAATATTGAAAACACAATTCCATCGGTAAATTTATTACATAAGTTTGAGTTGTTTGATAGAAACAAGGCTGTACACACTGAGATGCATATAATTCATTCCTATGCATAATTCAACCATAGATTACAAATTTACAGAATTCAGACGTACTAAGGAGATTCCTTAGGTCTCTGGAAATCAAGGCTAAAATTTTCGGATTACTGCCCTGCCCTCCGAAGTTGATTGTGGGCATCTCATGCATGCAAATTCTCTTGAATAATGTTTTTTTAAGTTGTACTGAAACGGGAAATAATCATTTAAATCCTCTTTTCCACTTTCGTTTCAGTTATTGATCTGATTGTTTTGTCATTGAGTAGTCAGCAGGGTGTTAGTTTTACAGCCTTTTTCATCTTTGACGCCCTGGTCGAACCTCCCCCCTCCGCATCCCACTATCTATGTTTCTCTTCGGGTTGATGGTTGATCAATTTTCTTCTTAATAATGTCCTATTTGACATTACAGGTTAACTAATATCGAGGAGTTGACTAGAGCTACCATAAAGAAATTAACTCAAGGGATGGATGAACACAACAAGGCAATGGCAGCAGCCAAGTCGGATGAAGCAAAAAGTAACGTTGTGAGTGCTCCTCTCACTCATTAGACCCGTGGTTTTTCAATTCTCTTTGCCACAAGCATGTGATCGTTCTTCTTCTTCTTCTTTTTCTGTAGAAAACCCAACAGCAAAATGCCAAAACTGGCCTGCGGACCTGCAATAATATTTTAGCAATGGCAAAGGTGAGAAAGGACAGTGTGGTTCCCAACTGTGTTTGTGGTATATTTTATATTCGATTCATCTAAACGGATCTTTATTTTAAAAAAATTTCAGCCCTTGCACGCAAAGGCACCCTCATTTATTGGGGATAACAGCATTAACCTATCTTGGAAGGAAGTAACAAAACCTCCCGTGTCCACTACCACTTCTGCTGCTGGGTAAGTTAGTCATGCCTTAGCCTTAGAAACTTTTGGAAGATGAGCTTTTTATGTTTGATATAACGTTTCACTAAATTATCTGTGTGCAGAGGAAAACGGCCTGGTATTGCAGCTAATGGATCAAACAATATACCATCAAAGAAAGGTCGTGGATCTGGTGGTTTACAAAACCAGCTTGTTAATAGGGCACTGGAAGGGCTATCTTATGGCGGGGGCCGAGGGATGAGGGGTGGCCGAGGAAGAGGATGGGGTGGACGGGGAAGAGGTAGAGGTTACCGTTAAAGTTTTGTGTGCAGCTAAATAGTCGGAAAACATGGGAGATTCATGCTGAGAAGAAGGTTCACTGACATCTGCTGAATAAGTTTTGATGATATGGAGTTCTTATGCGGATGAGTTTGCAGATACATGGTGTAAAATGCTAACGATTGAAGTCTATAAAGATTGTAAAACAAGATTAGATTGGTTTCAGGCTTTCGGTCATTCCTTCACTATTTAGTGACAGAAACAGCGAGATGCTACCTACTATTATTTGCTCACTGTAATGTATTTTAATCACAACCAACTTTTACTTTAGGATGATTAATGCTTAAATTCAACATTTATTTTCATCTCTCTCCAAACTTAACCGTCTTTGTTCAGAATTTAGTTGACTGCTTCTATAGATAAGGCAGAGCGTTCTTAGCTTAGCGTTATAGCCCATAAGCCAGAACTTGAACTTAAAAGAATAAGGTAAATTTAGAAAAATATTTGATCAAAACACCCAGTTATTGCAACAATATTTCATTACCCAAAAACAAAGACAGCGGCAGTGATGATTTAATAAATTATCTGTACAGTGAGCTAACCCAATTCAAAATTTAATCTTTATGCGCATAAACAAAATTTAAAAATTTAAAATCATGGCCTCTCTAAATCTGCAGATCGAACTGATCCTTCTCCACAACTGTGAACCCTTAACGATCTCTCTCTCTCTCTACTCATTATTCTTCTAAACGAGCTCAGCCGAGAACTTGATTGCTCCTCTGTCAGCGGCGGAGCTGTCGGCTGAACTCCCTGAGACCTCTCTCTGCTTATCGTCCTTCTAAAGGAGCTAATCATAGAGCTGGATTGCTCCTCTGCCAACGGCGGAGCCGTTGGAACCTCGCCATTCTCGGCCGACGGAACTATCGGCTCCACCGCTGTTCGGCAGACAGGACAGGTTGTATTGGAAAAAAGCCACATATCGATGCACCCCACATGGAATACGTGCTTGCAATTGGGGAGAATCCTGACAGTGGCTTTCTCTTCGATGTTGCTCAAGCAAATCGAGCACTCTACAATTTCGCCTTGATGATCGGCTTGCTTGTGGATAGATTCCGGCAGAACTCTAGCTATAAAGACAGGGTCCAGGCCGGCCTTTGGCAGCGGCGCCGCCGTGTGATTCTCTCGATCGACTCGTGAAATCTGCTGGTCGAGACTAATTAATCTGGCTTCTCGTCGGCGCCGTCGGAGATATCTGAGGTAAAAGTGGAGGAAGAGGATGAACATAACCACGACGAATAGACTGAAAATTGCAGAGACCATGATCTTATGGCGGGCTCCGTACTTCCGGAAAGTACGATAATCGTGGTCGGAACCCATGATTGAATCAACTGGGGAGCTGTAAGAACGGTTAGTGTTTTGGTTTTAATTGCACACAGAAATATATATTTTAGAACTTGGAAAATCTTTGAAATTGAATTACAAAAGGGAAAATTCATTATTATTATTATTATTTCTTTGGAAAAATATGACTTCTAGTCTTTCATAGTTGTTTCCAATATTTGACTTTATTAATTTTTAATAAAGATATTAAATTTTGTACAAAATTGTTCTGGTCCCTCCCTTGCTATTTATTCAAGAATTTAATTATTTATTTATGTTTGTCACGCAACTACTAATAACGTGTATACTTGTATAACTGTACATTTGTTGATTACATAAATGAATTAAAATTAGACAGAGAAAGAAACGAATTAATTCATTAAAATCTATTTCATAATTAAAATATTAAATTAAACTAAACCATTTATTTAGAACCCATTAAACGGTTATTTTTGCTAAAAATGCAAAAATAATTTAGAGACAACGATACACCCATATTTTTAGAATTTTATAAATTATTATTAATGCCTTAAGTTCGAAACAAATATTATATATGCATAATTTAATTATTTAAAAAAATCAGGAGACTATAAAGTACCGTATATTATAAAATGTTATAAATTTCCATTAATGTCTTAAGTTCAAAATGTTATAACTTACTGTACTAAAGTTTAATAGACATGAGTGCATTTAAATAAGAGTAATAATTTTTTTTTAAAAAAAATATATTGTTAGTTATAATAATAAAATTAATTCAAAATTGAGGGGCGGAAAATATGTTTGGTATTATTAGCGACAGGTCGGAAAATAAAATGGCCAGCCCTAAGCAAAATGTTGACTTTTAAGCATCGTTGGAAATTGGGAACTTAATTAGAAAACGGAATGGAAGAGAGATTTCAAACTCCGTGATGGAATCGGAAGAAAAAACAAAGAAATTGATGCCTCCGTTCATTAATTAAAGATGGAGACGATGTGGGGCGACAAGATTTGCGTAATGTACAGATGTCGCAAAGGAGTGGCCGGGAAATACCAATTTTGTTACCATTCTGCTTAGCTCAATAATTCATTCTACGGTTGGTTCAATTTGGACAATTCCTATCTGAAATTTTCATTCATTCATCTCTTTCTTCACTCCCTTTTCTTTTTTTTCATTTCGATTTTCGATCAAAGCGTTGGTTCCCATGTCGCTGTAGGAGGAAGCCACCAACCAGTTAATGAGCACCGTATGATCTTCGTTCTTACGAGCTGTTGCGTTGGTTGAGCCTCTGATTGAGGGCAGGAAGATTTGTTTAAGGGTTTTCATTTTTTGTTGGGTTTTAAAAACTATTTTGGGAGAAAAAAAAGGGTGGTGATGGGCCATGACTAATCCACATTGCAACAACCACTTTTATTCTCTCAGGGATTGCCTTCATCTTTACTACTACGACTTCAGAAAGCTGGACCAGTTGTCTACTTCCTTCTCTTTCAAAATTGGAGTGCCTATCCTTATGCATTAGACCAGGTTTAGAACGGTTTCTTCATTGATTCCCTCTCCACCCTTTTCTCGGTATATCTATTCTTCACCTGCATTTCTTTCCGTTTACTATTACCCCCGTTTCTGTGTTGCTGTTTTGAGACATGGGATTTTGAAATTGGTAAGAAATAGTAGATCTGGAACACTTAGAAGCGTGTTCATGCTGAAATTCCTTATGTTCTGTGATTCTTTTTTGGGATTTCCCATCTCTTCTCTGGTGATGATGATGTCTGTGATTATGGAACATATAATCTTCTTTTCAATGAAATGGCGTGATCTTGAGCCACTGTTTTCATAAACTAGTTGCTATGATCTGAGATTGTTGATTTTGAAATGTGGTATAATTGATTGGCAGATGTTCATTGAGTACCATCTTATCTTAGTTTCTTTCCTGTGTTGTTAATTTCAAGTTCAATTCAATGTGTTTCTGTGGATCTGTATTGGAAGTTTCTTTTGCGTAAACCCAGTAATTCTATGGTCAGATAAGAATAACTTAAGGGGAGACCTAATACTGAAATATTATTGAAGCAGACTAGGGTTAGCCAACGCTTGCTTATTAATGATATTAATGGCGTTTGACTAACGTGAAATTGTTTCTAGGTTGTATAGCGAGCATGGGTTCTGGAGACTGGTTTAAGACAGTAATTCGCTTAAGGAAAGTAAAAACCAGCAGTTCAAAACATGCTAAGGTATGGGAATGCAATTTCTTTTGGTTTTTGGTACAAACTATGGTCCTTGGCTCCTCAGTAAGAAAAGGAGGGGAAATAAAATGGAGAAGTTTCAATCTTCTCTTCATCAGTTCTTATTAGTTTTCTACTCTGATATGGAAATCATCATCTCAGGAGAAATCAAATGCTTTGAAATCGAATAATCTGGAAAAAGATTCCTCGAAGGTTAAAAAGAGTGGTACCAATGGGAGCAACAAGTCTATTGGGATGCCAATTGAAGACGTTGCTGCAGTTCGGATTCAGACTGCATATCGAGCTTATCGTGTGAGTTCCTATTTCTATACGACCTTCTTCCCTCTGAAATATATGCTTCATGATGAGTTTATTGATGTCACAAGCCCCTTTTGTTGCTTACCCATCTGCTCTTTACACATGATATTTATCATACTCTATTTCGTAACCAGGATTGATAAGACATTCTAACTTTTAGGTACTCATATAGTGGCAGCATTTTGTTATTCTTATGTGCACGTAGCTGTTAATGTTGCTATATTTTTCACCTATTATAGGCCAGGAAAATTTTACGTCGCTTGAAAGGAGCTGTGAGACTGCAGAATCTGACTCAAGGCCACTCTGTTAGAAGGCATGCTACATCTACAATAAGTTATCTTCATTCATGGAGCAATATACAGGCTCAAATTAGGGCTCGTCGAATCTGTATGGTGACTGAAGGACGCCTCAAACAAAAGAGATTGGAGAATCAACGAAAACTTGAGACTAAACTTCATGATATTGAGGTCAGTCCATTGCTTCTCCTGTGTGCTAAGTTCTCCTCATGGTTACTAAAGTCTTGGTAACCCAAACATCTGACTCTGTTTTGTGATTCTTGTTTCCTTCATGTTATTTCTGCTGCTTAGTTGTAAGAGATTGAGGGTCTATCAAGTTCAATCGTTTATAAAGTAATCAAAAGTTTAGAAATATACCAATTATGAAGCTTGAATGTTACTTTTTTTTAGGCATATCAGTCCTGTTAAGCAGTAGTTTGAATGGACTGCAGGTAGAGTGGTGTGGCGGTGCAGACACCATGGAGGAGATTCTTTCAAGGGTACACGAGAGAGAAGAAGCAGCTGTTAAGCGTGAACGTGCTATGGCATATGCATTCTCACATCAGGTATGCCAATCACTCAAAACGTGAACTATTTTATACATCATGATGCCCCTCATCTCCATTGGTCATTTCACAAATCCTCTAAAACTTTCAGTGGAGAGCAAACTCCAGTGAGATGTATGGACTGGGTAAAGATGAACTTGGTAAAGCTGATTGGGGTTGGAGCTGGAAAGAACGATGGATTGCTGCTCGTCCATGGGAGAGCCGCGTACCATCTAAGTTCGTTACTCCAAAGAAATCGACAATGAGACAATCAAGCAAAGCCAGTAAGAAAAGCTCTCCATCCCCAAAAGCAAGAGTTTTGGTTAAACCTCCTTCCCCGAATGGAAAATCAACTCCAAAGGCTCGAAGGTTGTCGTATCCAGCAACCGAGAAAACCGATAAACTGGCTACAGAAGAAAAGGGCATCAAGAAAAGCGTTAAAGATGATGAAGCAAACACTAAGAAAGAAGAAACAACGTCCTAATCGATGCCATTTATAGAATGCAAAAGGTGTTCATATTTTCATGGAAGAAAGTGAATAAAGATGTAGAAGCCATTTGTTTTCTGTATGTCATTTGATGATGTTCATTGATGGAGTGGTGTGAGGTAATGTATTATTGGCATGCAGACTGACCCCATGTCATTATTTTCTTACATTTTCTTTCCTGTTTCTTGTTATGTATATTTGAAAGAAAAAGAAAACAGTGAGTATTACATAAGTTATAATGTATATGAACAGTGTTCATGATTTTGAAATTGTGTAATCTAATCTCCAATAATATGTGGGTTTTACGAGAAACAACATAAACAACTTCAAATCTTAAAGATTCCTTACATTCCAACACCTGCCGTCCTCCTTAGCGACTCATGTTCGTGCAGATAGAATATCCATGGAAGGTACTTCAACGTGTCACGTTGACAGTGGCGAGTTTTAAAGTCATTTTAGTACACAGTTATAATAAACTTCTCTCGAGCGAGAAGTAACGCTTGTGAGTTTCGTAGTTCATTCTTCCAATCCCAGCGCCCAGAACCAAACTCCTTTTCGTTCCAACCAATGCCTAATGCTTGCTAAAAGCCCCACCAGCTATTGTTGGTAATGAAACGGGCTGACTCATTTATTGATGAAGAAATCGGTGAGGCTTTAAATTCATGATTTCTATATTGAGAAGGCTATCGAAACCATCCCTCTACATTACACAGATCCCAAAACTCATGGAATCTTCGTCGGACTCTTCTGGGTGCTCAAGAAGGCTAGTCGCTTTGGCACAGCAACTCCGCCTTTACAAGCCGCCACCATTGTTGGATGACATAGATGAGCCAAGCAGTGAGGAGAGTAATGGAAAGGTTGTTTCTCAAGTGGGTTTCCCGGAATCGGCCACCCCAATTTCCCGAGACCCAGAGAGATTCAGACCCAAGAAAGCGGCAGTGTTGATCTGCCTTTTTGAAGGGAAGGATGGCGATCTTCGGGTCATTCTCACCAAGCGATCGTCGAGGTTGTCTACTCACTCGGGTCAGTGCAGTTCGATTGAATCGAAGAGATAAAATTAACCTGGGAAAGAGAACACAAAAGGGAGAATTTGAATTTGAATTTTTTCTTCTCCGAAAATGGAAAAGGATTCGTACCTCTATTTGACTATATATATCAAATCAATCTGAACCCTGTTTCAATTTAGCTTTATTAGGCGTTAAGTGATCAATTGGGGGCGAACTTGACTGCAGGTGAAATTGCATTGCCTGGAGGAAAAGCAGAGGAAGGAGATGAAGACGATGGGGCGACTGCGACGAGAGAAGCGGAGGAGGAAATTGGTTTGGATCCTTCGCTTGTAAATGTTGTTTCTGTTCTTGAGCCATTCTTGTCTAAGGTTTGTGCTCTCGCTCCCCCACAAAATTTCTGGATTTGCGATGATAAGTATTCGATCCATCATTGAAACTCCCTACTAGGGTGGAGAACGGACTCATTTCTGATCATAGGAAACAATAGGTTAATATTTTAAGATCAAATTAACCAATGAGGATGTAGGGCATGACCGAAGGTTTATGCTGGTAAATTAGGGTTTTCTGATTATCAGAGTTTGGTTTCATGGGAACTCCAAGATGTTTCCTTTTTCTTATTGAGGCACTAAGTCGTAGAGACTAGAATTTTGTTTCATTCAGTTTCAAATGCTTTCTTTGAATAGGTACCCTATATTTTGGACTATAAGAACACTCCTAGTTTTGAGTGCAGCAAGAAGCATTTGCTGATGATCTCTTCTGTTTTCTTTGCAGCATCTCCTAAGAGTGGTTCCTGTTATAGGCATTATGACTGACAGAAATGCATTCATTCCCAGACCAAACCCTGCTGAAGTGGAAGAAGTATTTGACGCTCCACTTGATATGTTCATTAAGGTTATTGTCTCTGTTTGGTGGAGAATTAAAGAAAATATAACTATTTTCTGTTCTTGATCTTGAACCCTTCAATGTTAATGTTGTCTTCAAACATTTGATGCAGGATGAAAATCGGAGATCAGAGGAAAGAGAGTGGATGGGATGCAAATACCTTGTTCATTTCTTTGACTATGAAACCGAGAACAAGAAGTATGTGATATGGGGTTTAACTGCTGGGATCTTGATAAGGGCTGCATCAATAGTACTCCAGAGTTCACCACCTTTTCTGGAGCAAAACCCTATCTTCAAGGTTCCAAGGGTTGTAGCCAAAGATACAATTATGTCTTAAATTTGAGATTTTATTGTTCAACTGTACTATCGAAGTCGGACCTCAACTGAAATAAGATTTTGATGTTAATGTTTGATATGAATAAAAGGTAGAAGATTCCAAAGATTATTGCACTCATTTGGATGCTTTTCAACTAGGAACCAAGAATAAAATTTCAGAATAGAGGAAGCCAGCAGTATCATGTGCTGAGAAAGTTACCTTTGAGACTGAATGCTCACTGCTACCCTACATATGCCATCAATGGACATATATTCTTCGACTTGACCTTTTCTTGAGGCCAATACATAGACTGACATTCGTCTTACTGATGAATTGAAACGGAAACACTCGAATGATTGATAGGGTGCATGAAGTTCTAGATAATAGAATTGGACGACCTCGTTTTACAGCAGTAGAGATCGTAGATTTCTCCAGATAAATAAGAATTACCCTTGTATTGGATATCTTTAAAATTCTTCTCATATTTAATGGAGAAGGGAAACACTTCAATAAGCACTTACAAAAAGAGTTGCAGAGACAAGGCCATTTGTATAACCTTTCTCAGCTAAATACCTCATAAAATTTCTCAATGACAAGTAAACCAGAATCAATAGATTCCAATGGATCCTTTCTAAGACGATGTCTTAAGCAGTTGGGAATGACAGTAGCTATATCCTCAGCACCAACTTTATCCCTTCCCTTTAGAGCTGCAAGAGCCTTTGCAGCTCTATTTGTCACAATGTCTCCTCTCAATCCATCGACGTTCAACTCGGCACAAACCTTGGAGATTTTCACCTTCAGATCATGATCTATCTGCACAGAGGAAAGTGAAGTTCTAGCCGATGAAATTTGTTGCTGTAACTTTTCTTGCTCTGCGTTGTAAGATTCACGGAACTCTTTGGGATTCTGGTCAAACCGGGCCCTCTCCTCTACAATTTTCACTCTCAACTCTGCATCCCTTACAGTACCTACTTGCGCATGCATTCCGAACCGATCGAGCAGCTGTGGCCTAAGCTCCCCTTCTTCTGGATTTCCTGAACCAATTAAGATGAATCGAGCGGGATGGGAAATGGATATACCTTCTCTTTCAACTGTGTTCCAACCAGAAGCAGCAGAATCTAGTAGGACATCAACCAAATGGTCATCCAAAAGATTTACCTCATCTACATAGAGAATACCTCTGTTCGCTTTGGCAAGAAGGCCAGGCTCAAATGCTTTCACACCTTCAGTAAGTGCCTTTTCAATGTCAATAGTCCCACAAACCCTGTCTTCAGTAGCACCCAATGGCAGATCAACCATATTGATTTTGGTCATCACCACTGAAAGTTCCTCTCCTTTCCCCAGACTTTCCCTCACTTCAATACCCATTGATTCAGGGTCCTCAGGATCAGAATTGTAGGGATCCCCAAATACAACTCTGATTTCAGGGAGCAAATCAACCATGGACCTAACAGTGGTGGATTTTCCTGTTCCTCTATCACCCATTATCATGACGCCTCCTATTTTCGGGTCAATAACGTTCAGAAGAAGGCATAGTTTCATCTCATCCTGCCCAACTATAGCAGCAAATGGATAAACAGGCCTCTGACTCTCTTTTGAGAGATTCGCAGCCTGAAAAATTACGAATACATTATTTACTCATCTAATCTTGAAACAACCACAATGATTTCTACATTCATTTTCTCACCACTAAATTTTTTGCCTTCTTTATTCCTTCTAAAGAAAGTATTAAAGAACTGTTTAAACTAAGATCCTTCAAGTTCATTGACCAGCAAAGATATTGTAGGAGTAAAGACCTTAACAAACATTTTCCCCGACTATAAGCAAAGTTCAAGAAACTGTAAAGCCAGTCGGAAAGTCTTAAAATGGCATATCATCAATTCTATTTGGTTTACAGTTAGTTTACTAGAGCCAGACGGCATCCCATATCCATTGTTGGGGTGCAACATACCTGCTCGACAGTGTTTATTTCAGCCGCCACATTACATTGAACCAGAGGCCTTTCCTTCTTCCCCTGAATCCTAATACTCCCAAAAGACTTCTTCCCATTGCCATGAGCTGCAAAATTACCATTTGCTTACACAAAAAAGGTTCGATGAAAATTGCTGAAACTCAAGATTTGCATCACCAGAATTTCAAAAATATTAGGCTTCAAGAGACGAGTAAAAGAAACTAAGAATGAGTTCGGAGCCATCAAAGACGCAGTGAAAGACGACAATAAGCAAAGAATAAAGTAAAGGGGAAATTGATTCCATGGAAATGTACCTGGGGTTAGGGATAGAAGAGGGACGAAATGCGTGGGGGAGGGAGAAGAGAGTGATCGAGAAGCCAAGATCGCGGTTGAGGAAGATCTTCCGAGAGCGAACGCCATGGGCGAGTTCTAGCGTGGGTGCGAATCGCCGGTGATTCGTTCCCAACTTCGATAACGGTTTGTTAGGTTGCGAATAAGAGAGGATAGATTTCAGTCCAAAGTTCTCTCCCTTCCAAGCCGACTCCGAAGTCACTACCTTTAGATCATTCTTCATTTTTCTTTAAAAAAAAAAAAAATATTGAAAATATGTTTACACGGTTTATATTTCATAAAAATGATCATTATTATTTAATCAAATTTTGAGTTTTAAAATTTATTAAAAATATGTAACTAAAATAACTTTTTTTAACAGAAAAGAAGACATTTTGAAATAAATTTTCTATCCAATATCAACATTTCCTTTTCTCTACAAAGCTTCCAGCCACGGCATTAGTTTTTGTTTTAAATGCAACTCAGGATGGACAAACTCTTGACCTAAAAACATGTATACAAAATTGAGATTCTCCATTGACCAATAGGAGCAAAAATAAATAAATAAATAAATCAAAAATTAGGCCAACTATATGTGAATGATATATTGTAATATTTTAAAGCATAAGAATTGGATTAGGAAGAGGTAGGGGCAGGGTGAATAAAGGTGGTACTAAATCCATGCAAGAGGGCAAGCCGTAAATTCTTTTTAAGTTCAACCAATGAAATCATTAGGGAAATAAAAAGGAATTATGATTAGATTAAGACAAGATGGTGTTTAGCAGCTATAAAAACCGGCAATATCTCTACTCTACACGTCGCTTCAAACTATTTCCTCAAATACAACAAAAAAATGGCCAAGTTTATGTTTTGGGTCTGCCTCATCGTCTTGGCCGCACACTCTTTTGCAGGCTCTCAATCTCGACGGCTTTTTGGTTTACACTCAGAGCCGAACTTTCCGGCTAACTCATACCGGCCAGCGCTGTTGGGTTCCAAAGACAACTTCCACATTGGGTTGGTTGCCGTCCAAGGCTCAGAAGGCATTCATCAACGTGAAGTGGCGCGTCGGTCGCCGGGAGGCCCTGATCCCCACCACCACTAGGACGTGGCGTTTGAAGCCGGAGAAAGCTGAGAGTTGCGGTTTAAGCATGTACTAAAAGAGTTTTGAGAAAGACAACAGCCACCATCAATCAATAATTTGTACGGTTCTCGACAATAATGGAAAGTTTATTTTTTTTTTTACGTGATACGAATGTGTTAGGAATCATGACTCTTGCAATCATATAATGTTGTCCACTTTGAGTATAACACTTTGAGCACGACTCGTATGACTTTGCTTTGGACTTCCTCAAAATGTCTTATACTAATGAATATGTATCCCTTTCTTATAAATTCACGATCGTCCTCTAAATTAGCGAACGTGGAACTCCCTCCCAACGGAATGTATTGTGCGCACCCATTTTCCCTTATTTTTAACATCATAAGAACAGCAAACGACAAAAGCAATTGATGATCCAATATGTATGGTCTATAAAAGAGTACGTTGAGATACTCATTTTGGTAGCACTTTAAAACAAGGCAGTCAAATATGATATCACACCCACCTCTAGGCGTTTGCTTCATTATAAAAAGGTGTTAAAGCAGCCGCCACTGAGTTGAAAATTAATACAGAAACGATGAATGCATAGCACCATACAAGGAAGAAGACAAGCCGCCTTCTTGGCTTTGTGGTTAGTCAAGATTTTGAATCAATTTCTTTCAAATCAACTTTTTGTGTCTATTATGACCAAAATGATCAGATTTTGAAGAATCAAATAAGATAATGGAAGTGTGTCGTGTAGTTTAAAAGGGTTATGAGTCCAAAGATTTGCATGGAAAGTGTTCTAAGTTGAGTAGGTTTTCCATATTAAAAAATAGAAAACAAAAATAAAATCATTCTAATATTGCATGGAATTAGGTGACGTAGCAAATATGGAATGATTTGCCCTTAGTGCTATGACCTAGCAATTTAGGTGACATAATAAAGTTGTTTCATGTTATAATTTCAACCTAAGTTCTAGATGACATAGCAATTTAGGTGACATAATACTCGATGTCTTGTGCATTATGTACGTTCTCGTATATTGTATACAAGTTTTATGCATCATTTACACTTCAATGAAGTTGAGTCTCTCGTGCTCGAACATATGAATCTCATGTGTCAGTGTTGTCGTGAACTATCGGTAAATTATGTGTGCATTGATAATGATAGCAAGAGATTATAATCATTAGTTTGAGAAAAATAACGGCTGTATTTGGTTTCAGCCTTCAAATTTAGGTCATCCAAAGAAAACAGAACAAAAACTCATAGATTGTATTTTCAACTTGCTCCACATTAGCCACAGATCTCTCTGTGTCGGAACCGTTGAAATCAGAGCCACGGTGCTGACAAACAAGTTGGGACTTCTAAAAGAATCCACCGTTTGCCAACTGCCTGCCTTTTTTCTACACGATGACAAATGGAGTTCACTTAAGAAACTCACAATTGTTCCAACGCCCATAGTTTCAAGCTTTCCCCATTCTCTAATAATTCTGTAATAACATCTCCAGAACCCACAAAAATCGGATCTTTTAACCTCTGATTTTCGTTTCGTATGGAATCTGCTAATTCAATTGCCTCTGCACCTCATCCCACTTCAATTCTACTGCCAGTGGCTCACAATGCCCCAAGCGGCACGGCGGGTAGTCGTCTCGCTCGGCGCCTCGTCGAGATCGGAGTCAAAGATGTGTTCTTTGTTCCTGGGGATTTCAATCTGACCCTTTTGGATCACTTGATCTCTGACCCTCAACTCAACTTAATCGGCTGCTGCAATGAACTCAACGCTGGCTACGCTGCTGATGGCTATGCTCGAGCCAAGGGCGTGGGTGCATGTGTGGTCACTTTCACCGTTGGTGGGCTTAGCGTGTTGAACGCTATTGCTGGTGCATACAGTGAAAATTTGCCTGTGATTTGCATTGTGGGTGGCCCAAATTCCAACGATTATGGCACTAACAGGATCTTGCATCATACCATTGGGCTTCCTGATTTCACCCAAGAGCTTCAATGCTTCCAAACAGTCACCTGTTATCAGGTAACTTTCAGATTCAAGGATGTTAATTGAAAATATGGTTAATGGGGTTTTTTCAATTTGGTTTATGAAGAGGTAATGTGGCAGGCGATTGTGAATGATTTGAGTGATGCGCATGAGTTGATAGACACTGCGATTTCAACTGCTTTAAAGGAGAGCAAACCAGTTTACATCAACATAAGTTGCAATCTTCCTGGAGTCCCTCATCCTACTTTTACTGCAGATCCAGTTCCCTTCTTTCTTGCTCCAAAGTATGACAATTTTTCTTCAATTATCGTCCCTTCCCTTTGAATGTGCCATATCAAACCTAATCATTTGTTATAGTTTGATGGTTAACGTTACTTGAGTTGAATGTCATATTTCTAGAGTAAGCAACCAATGGGGGTTGGAAGCAGCAGTTGAAGCAACTGCAAATTTTCTCAACAACGCAGTGAAGCCGGTGATTGTTGGCGGTCCCAAGCTAAGAGTGGCAAAGGCACAACGGGCGTTTGTCGAGCTGGCCGATGCAAGCGGATATCCGATCGCCCTTATGCCGTCCGGGAAAGGGTTGGTGCCGGAGCACCATCCACAGTTTATTGGGACATATTGGGGTGCTGTGAGCACCAGTTTTTGTGGGGAGATAGTTGAATCAGCCGATGCTTATGTGTTTGTTGGCCCTGTTTTCAATGATTACAGCTCTGTTGGGTACTCTCTACTTGTGAAAAAAGAGAAGGCTGTGATTGTGAATGTGAACCGTGTGACCATCGGTAATGGCCCATCCTTTGGCTGCGTTTTCATGGCTGATTTTCTAAATGCATTGGCCAAAAGATTGAAGAAAAACCCCACTGTTCTTGAGAATCATCGCCGAATATATGTTCCTCCTTGTATCTGTCACGACCCGAAAAAAAACATAATCCTTAAGCCGTGACTAACATTGTATGACATCTAATGTATAAACGAGAATTTCAAGGAAGTCATTTGTTTCAAAGAAAAACGTATCTTTATTAAAAGGACATAAGTGCCCAGGTAAAAACAAGAAAAGAAACATTAAGGTCAAAGTGAACTATTCAATATACTAGACTGACGCCCCGGGACACGCTTCCTCTGTGACAACCCACATCGATCGACGCGCCCTCTCTTGACTCGACGCCTCACGTACCTGAAAAAAATAAAGGTATAACAGGAATGAGTATAAAAATTATACTCAGTAAGCCACCTACTTGTAGGCTCTTATCGCACCCTAAACTTAGCAGACGATCACGGACTTTCCTTTGGCTCTAGAACAACTGAATCTGGCCTTACCTCATTAGGGCTTACTCTCTTGGAACTTATCCCTTTGGACTTCTTTGGTTCTTAGACCTTTTATTTAAACCCATAGAGTTCCTTTTATGCTAACCTGTGTTGGACTGGTGCCTTACGAGTGGCTACCTCGGCATGGGTATGAGATTATCTGGGGTCTTGCCTAGGAAGTGAGCTGCAACCCCCTAGACCCATGATAATCCCCCTGTATTTGGGAGGGCTACCTCCCCTATTCCATCCAGCTAAACGGTCAATTACGACGTGGGTATCCCGTTTCCCATACTAAACGGCTATCGAGCAATCGAGTCCTGATCAGGAACCCGCTGGTCCCCCACGAAGCTATATCACCATCCACACACAAGTAGCCTAAGGGTACTCTAAGGATGTTTCATGTGCCGTGATGGTCTGTTAAACTAATAGGAAAAGGTTATGTCTATCCCTTGATGGCTTGTCGCTCTAACCATAGTCTACTAGTCTTATTCATAAAGGTGGCCATGAAAATAACCGAGTACGTACATAACTATTATCCAAAAACCTCAAACACATTTCATGCAAAGTAATCATACAAGCTCGACGGGGTGATAACATCCATCAACTCCCGGAGCACAGAGTTCGCAATTTTCCCATCCTCCATTCAGCAAAAAGATATACATATGCATGAAATAAAATGGGAACTAAAAGCATATAAGCAGTATCCAAGTAACGCTCATAACAAATCACAGCATACATCTTACTTTCAATAATCTATTCCTCCAAGAACATTACGGAAAGCTACAACCTAAGGTAATTCAAACTAGCATGCATGCATCCCAAGCGGTTCCTACAAGTATTACTTCCTAAATTCCGTGTGGCGACTTACTTGGATGCTACGTGCCCTTACGCAGCGTTTCCACACACTTGGCGTATCGAGAGGGGGTGATTTTTCCTCAATAAGGTCCTATTTCATACAAACAAATGGAGTTAGGATATGAATCAGGGGGAAACTAGGGAAAACAGAAGTCGTTCGGGCCAAAAATCAGCTTACACGCGCCTCCACGCGCCAGTCACACGCCGGGGAGCAGCCACTCGCAGATCCCACGCGCGAGTGTCACGCGCCCAGAGATTTTTGCAGTCGCAGGTCCGGGTCGCGTAGCCAGAGACGCGTGTTGCAGGAGAGCTGGAGCCGCGTTTTCCCAGGCGGCGCTCGACGCGTGTCCGGGGGCGATTGGCGCACGCGGCCCTCTAGCTGGTTGCCACGTGGTACGCCGGCGGTTTTCTCCCTCCTCCTAGCAGAGAATCAAAGTTTTCCGGTTAGTTTCCGAGGTACTCTCCATTTTCTGTTTTTCGATTCTCAATCCAAACAGAAATGGTTTCTTCAACAACGATTTAGATCATCTATCTACCTACGTGCTAGTATTTCTTTCTTGATTTTGTTTAGTCATAAGGTGAGTTATGAGCGTCGGAAAGAGTCCGGTCAAATCCTTACCGTTCTTGGGTAGTCTCTCCGATCTCGTCGTTTCGTCCGTTTTCCTCACCAAGATCAGCGGCGAATCTTCCCTAGAAGAAGGTAGTAGACTTAATCATTCTACTCCTCAACAAAGATCCCAGATCTGGAAGGTATAGTTCGAAATCTTACCTTGGGTTTTTTTTTTGTTTCTGATCTTGAGGGAAGAGGAGGAAATCTCCACACGAGTTCTTACTTCACTCCAAGAAGGGCTCCAGAGTACAGGTCTTAGTAGGGAATGGATCCTATAGGCGACTCTCCGACGAAAACTCCGGCAAATCCGTTCTCTCTCTCTCAAACCTTCTCTCAGTCCTTCTCTCTCACTCTTCTTCTTTTGCAGGAACTCTGAGGAGGACGCTCAAGACCCCTATAATGGGCTGAGGGGTAAAATGTCCTTTTTTGCCCCTCGGCCGTTTTTTTTTTTTTTTTTTTTTTTTTTTT
>NW_019268559.1:1000298-1014524 GCF_002738365.1 Cucurbita moschata | reverse complement strand
TTTTTTTTTTTTTTTTTTTTTTTTTTTTTTTTTTTTTTTTTTTTTCTTCGGACGTTACAGTATCCCTCTCAACTATGCAAAGGACGAACCTTTACGAGTCAATGTTCTCTTCAAACATATTCAGGTTTACCATATGAATCTTTAACAGTATAAAAGTTTCCAATTTCTTGACGGTGGTGTTCTTCTTTTTTCTTTCTTACTTTCCTTTAGAATATGTTGTCCGGTGACACTGCGGTAATTGCTGAAATTGGTGATTCATGGTTCAACTGTCAGAAGCTTCGTCTTCCTGAGAATTGCGGGTCAGCTTGGTTTTCTTCTGTGTTTTTTAAAGCTTTTTTCAGTTGCAGAGTGTAATTCTTTTGTGTGGCTCTGTTCAGCTATGAATTCCAAATGCAATATGGTTCTGTTGGATGGTCAGTAGGTGCCACTTTGGGATATGCTCAGGCCAATAAAGATAAGCGTATAATCGCCTGTATTGGTGATGGGAGTTTCCAGGTTTGCTATTAGCTCGATGGTTGAGTTTGATTTGATAACTCAAAAGGACTCGAACTGCGTATAGACTCTTACAAATCATAAACTCGTGAACTTTCTTTCAGGTGACGGCTCAAGATATTTCAACAATGATTAAATGTGGGCAAAGGACCATCATCTTCCTCATTAACAATGGAGGATATACCATAGACGTAGAGATTCACGATGGTCCATACAATGTTATCAAGAACTGGAACTACACTGGAGTGGTCGATGCCATTCACAATGGTGAAGGAAAATGCTGGACGGCCAAGGTTAGCCCAAAGTCTTAACTCACTCCTAAACAACTCATCACGATTCATCCTTATTTAGTAATTCAACTTCTGCTCAAATCAATAGGTACAAACAGAGGAAGAACTAATAGAAGCAATTGCGACCGCGAACGACGAACACAAAGAATCATTGTGTTTCATCGAAGTTCTGGTGCACAAAGACGACACGAGCAAAGAGCTACTAGAATGGGGGTCTCGTGTGGCCTCTGCTAACAGTCGCCCTCCAAATCCTCAATAACCGACTGTTAAGAGTGACATCAAAAAGAGAATAAAATAGCAGAGTTCTTCATTCACTTTATGTTGTATGCTAAAATGGAGAGCTGCTCTGCTCTTTTGGATATATTGTAAATGCTTGGGTTATGTCAGGTTTCATTGTCTAGAATAGCATATCATTCAATTTGCTCAAAAATGGTGAGAGACAAATAATTTAATTCGAACTTGGATGGGCTAAATCGTATCTTTCACCAATAATCTAGACAAGAACAACTACCATTCTTAAAATGGTGAAATCTACTGCCATCTCTAACAATTATTTCTCTTTCAAATACTCGAGAAATGATCTTACTTACCTCATGGCAATCGCCACAAACTCTTAAATTCTTGATAATACGAATACAGTCACCAACTTGAGTCACCAGCAACCCAAAAGCAATTGCCAACCTTTCACTATGCTCTTTAATGGCAGTTTCTTTTTCTTCTTCCTCTATGTCATGCAGTACTGATGAAACGTTTGCTGAGTATCCCGCTGCTGCTATTCGTACTCCAATTGTCTCCAACATCTTGTAGATCTCTGTACATTGTTCATGCTCCTTATCTCCTGCCACAAATCGGTGAACTCTTCCTCCTGCTTCAATCAAGCTCCACCCTGCAATTTTGTTGGAGTTTCTGTCAGCCATTAGTCTCCTAATCTTGCTTACATCTTCCCATTTTCTTAGTCTGGCATAGATACCCGCTAACTGGACATAATGCCCATTGTGAGTGGGATCCATTTGAATCAACTTGTTCCCAATCTCTTCACCCAGTTCTATAAATCCGTGAACCTTGCATGAACCAAGCACCGTTGCCCACAACACAGGGTCCGGAGGAGCAGGCATCCTGTTAATCATTTCAACAGCATCATAAACGAACCCAGCACGGCTGAAGAGATCAACCATGCAACCATAGTGTTCCATCTCTGGTATAATCTTATATGTGTCCGTCATTAGCTTAAAAAAACGTCTTCCCTCGCTGACTAAACCAGCTCTGCTACACGCATTCAAGACTCCAATGAATGTCACGTTGACTGGGTAGAAACCCTGTGTTAGAAACTTTTCAAATAATGCAAGCGCTTCTTGCCCAAGGCCATGCGATGCTAAACCACAAATCATAACATTCCAAGTCCATTTATCTTTCTGGGGCATTCGGTCGAACAAGAATTTGGACTCATCAATACAACCGCACTTAGCATACATGTCAACTAGTGCTGTGCCAAGAGAAGCAGTCATTGGGAATTTCAAGGAGTCCGCAATGGAATGGATCATTTTTCCATACTCAAGCATACCCAATTGGGATGCTGCTGCGAGCATGGACACCAATATTGCCTCATTCGGCCTCATTTTTTGCTCCCTCATCTCATTAAAGCAGTCTAACGCCTTCTCCAATAGCCCATTTTGAACACACCCAGATATCATCGCGCTCCATGAGATCACATCTTTCTCAGGCATTTCAACAAACAGTTTATCTGCAACATTGATCTGCCCAGCTCTAACAAAACCAGCAATCATTGAATTCCAGGAAACTATATCTCGACTACTAGGAACTTCATCAAATACCTGCTTCGCACATTCAACTCTGCAATGAGTACAATACAAGTGAATCAACGCATTTCGAATGAAAACGTCTTTAGCAAAACCAAATTTTATGACATGGGTTTGAACTTGAATCCCTTCGCAGATAGCCAAAGCGTTACTGCAAGCTTGCAATACAAAGGTCAAAGTATGTTTATTAGGCGCCACAAGACTTCGGCGCATGTGTGAGTAAAGAGATATCGACTCGCAAGATAACTCCTCTTTTGCGCAGCACCGTATCATGTTATTGGTGGCAAAAACACTTGGATGAGAAATAGACTGATAAATTGAGAAGGCGTACTCATACGGCAATGAAGAGGAAGAAACGGCAAGAAAAGCGAGGAGGTGACCCATGATGCGGCCATCATTAGCAAGGCCGAAGACGACACTACGAGCATGGGCTTGCTTAATTTGGGTAATCCCAGATATTGGGGGAAGAGAAGAAAGAGGAGGAGGTAAATGGGAAACGGTGGAGAAGACATGGACATTCAATCTCTGTTTCGAAGTCCAGAAGATGAATTTAGGCTTACAGAGTAGCATAAAGGACGATGATCCGTCACAAATTCTGAAATTTAATTGGGTTCATCGATTGAATGGGCATGGGTTTCCAAAAATTTAATCTTTTTTCATTTCATTTCCGTTTCTCTTCTCTTTCTCTCTTCAGTACTTCTTTTGTCATCTTTATTTTTCTTCCTTCTTATTCTCTTTTCACTTTACAAAATTATTATAATTAATTATTTAATTATAATAAATTAATAATAACTTATATATATAATTTATTTCCACAAAAAAAAAAATTTTATAAAATATAACTTATACAAAGTATTTATAATTCAAATAATTTATTTAATGATAATTATCACGGTCCATTCCAAAATAAATTCAAAAACTTAAATTTTAACGCAAAAATAGAAATACAAATTTGAATAAAATAATTAACAGTTAATTATCTAAAATTAAAGAATGAAATTATTAAAAATAATTTATTTATATAAAATTGTAACATCAAACAATTTTATACAACTTTACTCATTTTTTGTAATTTCCATATATATATATATATATATATGTGGGTGGTGACATTATTAATGAAAAATAGGAGTAGTGGTTTTGTTTTTTATGAAAATAGAAAAATAATTGTGTGGTTTGAATTCATTTTATGAACGTGGAGAAATTTCATAATAATAATAATAATAATAATAATAATAATAAAAAGATGGTGTGAATCTCATGAGCAAAGTAAAGCAATTGTAACATGGTGAGTCCCACGATTGTAACAAATGAATGGACCAGTGTGTTTGGATGTCGGTGAAATTAAGAAATTTCATAATATCCTCTCTTTTTTTCCCTCCCACAACCTTCACCAAACATCTCCGATCAACAAAAGGTTGATGTAATACCATAATTAAAGTAGTTTTCAAATTTCATATTCATTACCAACCCTTTTTTAAATACATGATAATAATAATAATAATAATAATAAAATTAGGTGGAATAAATACCAACTACCTTCATCTTCTTCCTTCCTCCATGGCTCCCTCGATCCCTTTGCTTCATCTTGCTTTTGCCTTTGCCTTTTCCGTCCACTCTGTCTTTGGACGCTACACTTCCATCTTCAACTTCGGCGATTCCCTTTCCGATACCGGAAATCTCTATTACACCTGTTCTTCTCCTAATCCTGCCCATGTTTGCTTCCTTCCTTACGGGGAGACCTTCTTCCATCGCCCCACCGGCCGATTCTCCGACGGCCGTGTCATCCTCGACTTCATTGGTCTCTTCTCAATTTCTAACCCAATTATGTTATAATGTTCTGTTTCCAGATAATACCAAGAATTCATCTTAATTCAATGTCTTGCAGCTACATCGTCGGGGCTTCCTCTGGTTCGCCCATATCGGAGTGTGGGGCTGGGAGGACAGGGGATTAGCGCTGAGGAATTTGGAAAGGGCTTGAATTTCGCGGTTGGGGGAGCAACTGCGCTCGATGTGTCGTATTTTGAAGAAAGGGGAATCCATAATGTGCCATCTCACGCCGTGTCCCTCGGGATTCAACTCCATTGGTTCAACAAAACATACTCTTCCGTTTGCGCATCTTCTCCTTCTTCTAGTATGTTCTTCTTCCTCTCTCTCTCTCTCTCTCTCTCTCTCTCTGCTTTAAAATTAAGAACAGAGACTAAACGTACGGAAAATATGTTTACTTTTAAAAAAAAAATTCAAACTTTTATATAATTTCGAGAAGTAAAAAGTAAAACAAATGAAAATTTGCCTAAATAATACTCCGAAACCACCATAAACAATGAAATTAGATCTTAAGAGCCCTTCTACTTCCATGAATTTTCGTTTTTGAATCTTCATTTCTCAACCCATGAAAATAAAAGGCAGTTTTTGTTTTTGTTTACAGAGTGCAGGGATATATTTAAAAATTCGCTATTTATCATGGGCGAAATAGGAGGCAACGATTACAACTACTTTTTCTTCCATAATCGCAACATTACACAAGTCACATCTTTGGTACCATTGGTTGTTAAACAAATTGGTTCCACTATCACGGTATAACTTTTGTGTTTCTACTTTATTCGCTACCAAAAATAAAGTTGTTATTTGTTCATCAAATTTACAAAAAAATCCATTCTTTCCTATTGGGTGTCTCCCAATATATCTCCAAGTGTATGCAACGTCAAATCGAGGCCAATATGACCCACAAAATGGTTGTTTGAAATGGTTGAACCAATGTTCTAAGTACCATAATGAGCAACTTCAACGAGAACTCCAGAGGATTAGCGCTCTCCACCCACACGTTCATCTCATCTATGCAGATTATTTTAATGCAGTTATGGACATCCTCAATGCTCCAAAGAACTTCGGTAAATCTACCCTACTAAAATCTTCCCATATTTTGATTGGAAATCTATAAAGAAAACGAAATGTGTAAGATTGTGTTCTCCTTCTTTTGCAGGATTTACAAATCTCCACCAAGTTTGTTGGGTGGATGAGAATAGATCATACTACTTTCCAATGCCCTGTGGATTGCCATCAACAATTGTGTGTGATGATCCTTCCAAATATGTTAGTTGGGATGGTCTTCATTTAACCGAAGCAACATATAAATTGATGGCGACTAATTTGATGCAAGGCTCATTCACGACTCCTCAATTTAGTATTCTTCAACAAAATAGCTCGACCAAGTTACTACAATTACAATAACTTTTAATTTTCATTTTTGTTGACTCTATTTAATAGAGATAGAGATGGTTTTTTTTTTTAAAAGAAAAATTTCTTATTACATCAAATAATTATTATATATTTGTTACTTTCAACGAAAACCATTCTGGTTTGTGTTTATGAATTATGTTGTTTATTGAGGCCCCATTCCACCTACCATCCACCATTATATTACTTCAAATGGTATCAAGTAGCTTCATCTTTCTTCCTCCATGTCTCCCACAATTCCTTCCTTTTCATTCTCAATGACTCCACCATCTTTACTTCATCTTGCTTTTGCCTTTGCCTTTGCCGTCCACTCTGTTTTTGGACGCTACACCTCCATCTTCAACTTCGGCGATTCCCTTTCCGACACCGGAAATCTCTATTACACCTGTTCCTCTCCTAATCCTGTCCATGTTTGCTTCCTTCCTTACGGGGAGACCTTCTTCCATCGCCCCACCGGCCGATTCTCCGACGGCCGTGTCATCCTCGACTTCATTGGTCTCTAACCCAATTATGTTATAATGTTCTGTTTCCAGATAATACCGAGAATTCATCTTAATTCAATGTTTTGCAGCTACATCGTTGGGGCTTCCACTGGTACGCCCATACCGGAGTGTGGGGCTGGGAGAAGAGGGGATTAGCGCTGAGGAATTTAGGAAGGGCTTGAATTTCGCTGTTGGGGGAGCAACTGCGCTGAATCTGTCGTATTTTGAAGAAAGGGGAGTCCATAATGTGCCATCTCACGCCGTCTCCCTCGAGATTCAACTGGATTGGTTCAAGAAAACATATTCTTCCGTTTGCGCATCTTCTGCTTCCTCGGGTTCGTTTTTCTTCTTTTTCCATCTTAAATTACTTTCTGGCAACCATATTTCTCTCAGTTTCAGGGGAATCTCTCGAAGAACAGAGACTAAACTTACGGAAAATACGAACCGGGTCTAATTCCTGGGTTCAATTCTTACCTACTTTTTTTTTTCTTTTTGAAATGGATACTGTTCATGGTATTTTTTTTGATTACAGGGTGCAAGGATATGTTTAAAAAATCCCTATTTATTATGGGTGAAATAGGAGGGAATGATTACAATGACTTTTTGTTTGATAAACGCAACATTGAAGAAGTGGCCTCTTTAGTACCATTGGTGATCAAACAAATTGGGTCCGCAATCAGGGTATGGACTCGTATTTCTAATTTATATGCCATAAATGTCATCGTTGGTTTACCAAAGGTAAAGAAAACTTATTGTTTTATGGAATTATTTTTTTATAGGAGTTGATTGAGTTAGGTGTAGACACTATAATGGTTCCGGGAAATTTTCCTATTGGGTGTGTTCCAATGTATCTCAAATTGTTTAAGACATCAAATGGAGAACACTACGACTCAAAAAATGGTTGTTTGAAATGGTTGAACCAATTTTCAGAGTACCATAATGAACAACTCCAACAAGAACTCGAGCGGATTGGAGCTCTCCATCCGCACGTCCATCTCATCTATGCAGATTATTTCAATGCTGCTATGCGCCTGTTCAATGCTCCAAAGAATTTCGGTAAATCTACTTTCGCTTGATTTGAAAGAAGGAAGGTGTAAAATTCATTGATAAAGGTGTTCTTGTTGTTTTATGCAGGATTCGTGGATATTGAACAAGTTTGTTGTGTGGATGGGAATAGAACAATTAATTTTCCTGTGCCATGTGGATTGCCCTCCACCATTGTGTGTGATGATCCTTCCAAACACTTTAGTTGGGATGGACTTCACTTGACTGAAGCCACATATGAATTGATAGCAATTAGCGTGTTGGAAGACATATTCACCGCTCCTCAATTTAGTATTTTTCAATAAAAAAAAGCTCAACCAAGTTACTTCAATCCCAATAAATTTTATTTTATTTTATTTTTTTATGTTATATGAATCTCCGTGTTTGTTTAAATTCACAAAAATGTGATTGTTACTCTCTCCTATCTTGTTGAGTTGAATGGACGATGATAATGTATTCCAGTTGGATTAAATTAAATTATTATAATTGTAATTTGATATTAATCAAGGGTAGGTTGATTGTACAATCACATTAAGTATCCGATTAGCCTTTTTGATGTGATTGATAGATGTAAAATTATTTAAATGGGCACCTAAATTCCTTTCCCTTGTTAAATTTTCCTCAATCTAAAATGAAAATCACGTGTTGCATTATTCATAGTGCCTTGTCTATTCATCATATTCAAAGTTTATTTCTGAATTTTAATATATTTTGATAAAAATTTGAATAATTTCTGTAATTAAAAATAAGTAAAGAATTAAATGATAATATGAAACCAGGTTGGAGTGTGAGTTTCCATGTTTCAGGAATCCCAAATCGGACCAAAAGCCGCAATTCCAGACCTCTTACACGCATTCACCACATCTCTACTTCCTTCCGGATTACTCGTAACAATCACCACCTCCGCTTTCCATTTTCCGGCCGCCTTCACTGTCAGCTCCGCCACATTCGGCCGCCCCGAAACCTTCGTGTCGTGAATAATCACCTTCTCCTTCGGGTACCCGTTTACCGTCTCCTTAATCTCCTTCCCGAAATTCTCCTCGATCCCTTTGGCTACCCACACCAAATACACGTCAGCCCTACTTCTCTGTATCAGAAACGACAAAAACACGCAGATCCCAGATCCCGTCGCTACCACCAGAGCTCTCTCGTACATATTCACCAAATAAGGAAGTCCGGCGAAGTGGACCCCACGGACCCACAAGTGGCTCGGTGGGTTCGACACCAAAGATTTCGTGAAATCGCCAACTGCTCCGGCTAACATCATGTGCTCTTTTTGGCCGTCGGAAATGATCCCAAATGCGTGCCATTCTGATAACGGCGATGGGCTGATTCGGCCCAATAACCCAGGTTGGACCCCACCGTTGAATTTGATAATCGAGGCATGTCCGGAAGGGGCAGAGATTTGAACAGGAACGCGCCTGACCGTAACCCAGGGGAGAATAATTAGGAAAGTGATTGCGGCTGTGAACCAAAATTCCTGATTCTTAACCAAACGGGAACCGAGGGGGTTAGTGTATGATTTGGTAATTGGGTCGTAAGTCAATTTTAAAATAATGAAGGCCCAGAGGAGAGCCAGAGCAGCCCATCCGGCAAAACGGTGCGTTCGCTCGAAGACATTGTGGTGGAGGTGGCGAACGAGGGGGAATGCTGCTAATGAAGAGAGGCAAAGAAGGGCTAGAATTGCTGAGGCAACTGCAATCATGGCTGGGGACGCGTTTTTTGGGTCCTCGAGAATCTGTATTAATAATGCGTACACAAGCCATGCAATGGAGGAAACTCCACAGCCGCTATGGATGCCACCTAAGCTCTGTAGGAGAGAAGTTAGGGAGGTTTTGACACAGAGAGGGACCCATGATCTTCCAATAATTGAGACGCTTAACCAAAATAGAACACGCAAAAACGCCTCACTTCGGCAAAGACACAACATGAATATGTTGCCGATTGAAAACAGAGCAGGGTTGTTTCTTGCATAAGGGAAATTGCGAGTGAGGGCGAGAATGAGGGCAGTTATGTTTAATGAAACAGAGAGAATAAAGAGGCGCTTGTAGACGGTGAAGAGGCCTTGGTCGAGGAGAATGACGGAGAGCCTTGATTTTGGGTTAGGGGGAGAGGGGTTTTGTGGGGGTGGAACGTAGTGTCCTTGTTCGAGTGATTGCAGCTCATTCTCGTCTTCATCGGAGAGGGGTTGGAGTTTTTGTTGGTCAGGGTCAATGTCACAGAAATGGGTGCTTGGTTTGCTTAGTGATCTTCGTAGTGAAGATGAAGATGAAAGGAATGTTGTAAAGGAGACACTACTTTGATGGGAGAGTTGATGTTCCTGAGCTTTCACTTCAAAGGCAACGCCTCTACAGCTCGAGAACCTTACGGGAGTTGCCATATTTCAAGAAGTGAAGAGAGCGAGACAAAGGTGATTGGAGTGGCAGCTGCTTCCTTGGATTTTATAGGGTTTCGAAGTCTGACTTGGAATACATTCCATTACACTGTGCTTTCTATTGACCAGTCAAACTCCAAAACTCACAGAAGCCTGACGTGTCCTTTTTTTTTTTTTTTTTTAATTTATTTTAAAAAATCTCTTAAGGCTTCTTTCAACTAGCCATCAAATTATTAAAATGTAGCTAATGGATGCAAACACAGCTTCCTATCCAATAAAAATGGGATATATTTTAAGTTCATATAAATAAAAATAACACAACTCCGTGACATATTCTGATTAAAGTAAATAATATCATATTAATTATTGGTAACTCGATAGAATGTTTATTATATTGAATATATGGATCATATTTTAGGTAATGCAATAAAAGATGTGATATACGTGCATGGCATTACAACACTCAACTATTTAATTAGAGTAGAGTTCTTGTTTTTATGAAAGAAAATGAAATACATTGATCATTTTCGATCTTAGTTGTAATGATTGATAAATTATTTAATATGGAGTTCTACCTCAAAATTAATTGATAATTTCTTACGTAGTCACTCGATAGTTTAACTAGAGTGGTACGGTCATTGAATACAATTTCGTCCTTTAATATAATTTGGTTTGAAGAGTTGAATTCAAAGTAAACACAATCCTCCATCCGAACATGTCTAAAAATTGCCTTTTTGATTTGCTTTGATTTGTATTAATTTGGGAAAATCAAATTTTGTATGAGTTAATCGTTTACATAGTTGTGAGGACAAGGTTTGACTATAAAATTTGCCTTACTTATACGTAAACTTTTATTCTTATTCTTGATTGGGTCATATTTGCATCATAATTTAAAAATTAATTTAGGTACGTATACACGGAACGATATTAAAAAATCCTTTTTCCTCATACATTTTTTTTTTGTTCGATAAGAAATAAATTTCTTTTTTTCGACGGAATGAATATCTTAACCATTTGAACTAAGTCGAGATTGATGTCTTACTAACACGAACACATTTTAACACCAACAAAATATTGAAATAACTAAGAAAGTGGGATTTGCCATTGACTTTCTGTTCTTATAGCTAAGAAATAAATTATTGAAGAAGTCAACATCGTGAAATTAACAATGAATTTCTCCATCTTTATATTAGAGAATGGTGCAAGGAACATGTTATGACGACATGTCGACATATGCATTTCCATTATTGGCAAGTGCTTATAATCAAAAAAGAAGAAAATAATGGTGGTGGAGTTGAATGGATGAGTTTGAAAGAGAACGTATTGGAGGCTTTGGTTTTGTTATTATTTTAATGAGCAAGTTGGGATGAAATTCCATGGCTGCAGCTTGAGGGGGCCAGCCCAGATGAACCAGTTGGTCAACAAAAGTAGATAGAAGCTCTTCATGGGCATATCATTTGTAATTCAAACTATGCAACGTATTTGAAACAAGATAATGATATACTTATAACTCCATAATGTCCATAATGTTGTTGTTGAATTTGAAGGTCAACCATATACAACTATCTCTCGTTATACCATAATATTGAACTATTCCACCCTAAAGAATTAGAACGTTAGTATGCTGTTTCAAATGTGAGATTTCACATCGGTTAAAAAAGGGAACGAAACATTCCTTATAAGAGTGTGGAAACGTCTCCCTAGTAAATGCATTTTAAAATCGTGATGAAGCCAGAGCGGACAATATCTATTAGCAGTGAGTTTGTTGTATTATTACAAATTATATCGGAATCAGACACTGGGCAATGAACCAGCGGGGGTTGAATTGTGAGATCCCACGTCGGTTTGTAGAGGAGAACAAAACATTGTTTATAAGGGTGTAGAAACCTCTCCCTAGTAGATGAATTTTAAAATCGTGACGCTTATGGCGATACGTAACGAGCTAAAACGGATAATATCTACTAACGGTGTGACCGTTGGGAATGGAAGGAAATGAAATAAGAAATAAAAAAGAGGGTTTGGTTGTTTGTAATGAAATAATGGTGGAGTAATAATAATAATAAATCTTTAAATATTTATTTCCAATGGGGCTATGAACAATAATTGCTTCATTTTGACAGAAATGATGCATTAATTATACATAAAGTAAAAGAAATCCAAATGAAAGAAATGAAGCAAAATGAATAGTTAATGAGCAACAACAAATAAAGGATCAAAATTCATGTTCCTCCTCGTTGTCCATCAATTTCCAAGACCCATCACTCTGTTGAACCATACCCTTATTCTGCAAACATCGCCAAGCCACTGGCACGAGATGCTCCTCTTTCAACGCATCCAGGCTCTTATTAACCAACGCAATGTCCCTCTCAATCTCCAGCTTAAACCCTCCTTTACTCCCCTGCGTTCCTGCCACTCCATGCAGGTAACCCTCCAAATTATGCCAACTACTCAAGCTCCCTGGGCTCTTCAAGTACTTCGATTTTCGAGTGTCGATTTCCAGTTCCTCGCCCACGTCCGAGTAACCGATAATTGGGTAATTTGGGACAACGTCCATCGCGTTTTTCACTCGTAAAACGTGTACATCTTTGAGCTCCGAGAATACCCTTTTGAAATCTGAATCTCCCACTCTGGGGCTGGCGAAAACGAAGGACGTCACTGGAATTGGCGCTGCCTTTGGCTGCCTGCTGCCTGGAATGTTGAGTCCGTTTGCTACTATGTCTACGGCGTTTAGCGTGGCTATTGCTGCGCCAAGGCTGTGTCCCGTCGTGACTATGCTAGTCTCTTCGTCCTTGTATTGCTCTACCAGCCTTTTCACCTCGCTGAGAACCTGCTCAGTGTGTAATGATGAACTGAGTCACTCATAGAAATCAAACCAAATTTGGGATCTCATAGTCTGTGCTAAAATAAATATTTTTGAAATTAATCCCAATTTATTATTTATTTTTGTTAATGTAATTTTCTAATGTTGGAAAGAATCCCACATCGGATAATTTAGTAAATGAATGGGTATATAAATCAGTAATATCATCTTGTTAACGAAGGACGACTTGCCTGGCTTCTGACGCTGGTCTTGGCAAAGGGAGAACGGCGATCATCGGAAGTGTAAATAGAATGCCAACCCTGATGGACCCTGACATCGCTGGACTGCCCAAATATTTGGGGAGCCGACGTCAAAACAAACTCCATATCATCAATCCACTCCAAGCTTCTCACAGTGCCTCTCCAAGCAATCACAATATCTCTCCGCCCCAATTCCGCCGCCCCTTCGTCGGTCGCCACCGCCACGTACCCAATCCAATTCGATTCTTTGCTCCAAGCCTCCCTCGACAACGGCCTCACAATGAAAGCGTCCGGCACCTTCACTTGCGAAGTTGCGTACAAAAATTTGGTCACACTGTATTTGAATGGGTTCCCCTTTTCTAACCCGACTTTGGCGAAGAAATCTTGCTTCGAATACCGACTGCTTCCCGCGAATTTCGACGCCTTCTCGGTGTTGAATGTGTCGTAGGTTGCCTGCGCCATTTGTCCGTAGTGCAATATGTAGCGTCGGAGCTCGATTTGCAGTGGTTCCAAAAGGCCTTCCCAATTGTTTGACCCAATTAATTGTCGCCAATTGTTCTTCCCAGTAGTGTTGGCCGAGCTGCTGCGCTTATCCATCGTCGTTTTGGACTTTTTTTTGTTACCAAAACATCCCCACACTACCAGCTTTCTTCCACATTTGATTCCCACTCTTCTCTGCGAATTGCAATTCATTTTGCTATTCCAAATTTGATGTGAACGAGATGAGCATAGATTGCAAAATTGGAGCTGGGTTTTGCTTTAAGAATTTATTTGTATGTATCTAAACCACTTGGATTTTGGATTCCCAAAGCCTTCTATTATATTTGGAGTTAGTTAAAAGATGAACATCGGCAAAGATATGCTTGGCTTTGAAGTCATAGACTGGTGGCCAAGGTGGTTGCGAGCTTGTCAAGGCAAGTATTGCCACCTCCACTTTCCCCGTCTTTGCGTTGCTTCTCAATGGAAAAGGGCATAAAGCAAGAAAACACTAATCCTACAGTTCAATCTTAAAACCCTGATCGCCCACCCGAATTGCTCCTTCTCCTTTGCTGCATGCCCCACTAGATTTCCTGATGTTGGGTCTGCATCCATAACAAAGCCCACATTACTTCTGCCCCCAAACCCATCAGCCACACAAATATTTACTCTTGCCTTTCAGTAAGTCAATCCACTTAAATTTGACTTTTAGAGAAAAAAAAAAAATTTAAAAGAAAGAAATTTTTTTGTTTTGAAAAAAAAAAACAAAATATTAATAGCATATAATTAAAGTCTAGTCAAAACTGAGTATTCATGTACGTGTATAATAAATGAAATAAACAATAAAGATGTGATATGGAAAGTGGGAGTGTAACGTCCAAAAAAAAAAAAAAAAAAAAAAAAAAAAAAAAAAAAAAAAAAAAAAAAAAAAAAAAAAAAAAAAAAAAAAAAAA
>NW_019268559.1:920520-994381 GCF_002738365.1 Cucurbita moschata | reverse complement strand
GAAAAATCGCTTATGCGTTCCCCGTGACAAGAAAATTCTTAAGGATATTATGACAGAAGCTCACGATACTTCTTATACGTTCCACCCTGGAAGTACAAAGATGTATCAGGATCTTAAGGGATGTTATTGGTGGCCAGGGATGAAAAAGGAGATAGCAGAATTTGTAAGCCGATGCTTGACCTGTCAGCAGGTGAAGGCCCCGAGGCAGCGTCCAGCAGGACTGCTACAACCCCTAAAGGTTCCGCAATGGAAATGGGAAGCAGTTTGCATGGATTTTATCTCAGGCTTGCCCAAGACTAAGCAGAACTTCAACGTAATCTGGGTAGTTGTTGATAGACTTACCAAAATGGCTCACTTCATCCCAGGCAAAACCACTTATCGTGTGGATCGGTGGGCTCAGCTGTATATCAGAGAAATAGTACGCTTGCATGGTGTACCGGTGTCTATAGTGTCTGATCGGGACACTAGATTCACCTCTCAGTTCTGGAAAAGCCTCCAAAAAGCATTGGGGACTCAGTTAAGGTTTAGTACAGCATTCCATCCTCAGACGGACGGACAGACTGAAAGATTGAATCAAATTTTGGAAGATATGTTGCGAGCTTGTGACTTGGATTTCGCTGGGTGCTGGGATGAACATCTACCTCTGATAGAGTTTGCTTATAATAATAGCTATCAAGCGACCATCCAGATGGCCCCTTTTGAGGCGATGTATGGGCGTAGGTGTCGAACACCAGTATTTTGGGAAGAAGTAGGCACGCAGCAGCTACTGGGACCGGAGTTAGTTCAGGTCACCAACGCGGCAGTGCAGAAAATTAAGCAAAGAATCCTCACTGCACAAAGCCGGCAGAAGAGCTATGCAGATTTGCGTAGAAGGGACCTCGAGTTCGAGGTGGGTGACCATGTGTTCGTGAAGGTAGCCCCTATGAGAGGGGTGATGAGGTTTGGAAAGAAAGGGAAGTTAAGCCCAAGGTTTGTAGGCCCTTTCGAGATTCTAGAGAGAGTTGGGGCCGTGGCGTATAAGATTGCTCTACCACCAAACCTTGCCGCCGTTCACAACGTGTTCCACGTATCTATGCTGCGAAAGTACACCTCAGACCCTACTCACGTGATTGAACACGAAACCCTCCCTCTTCGGGAAGATTTGTCCTACGAGGTAAGACCCAGCAAAATTCTGGCTCGAGACACTAGGCGTCTGCGCAACAAAGTTATTCCCTTGGTAAAAGTCGCATGGGGTAACCATCGACACGAGGAGGCAACCTGGGAACGAGAAGAAGACGTAAGGAGAACCTATCCCGAACTCTTCCAAGGGATACCAACTTTCGGGGACGAAAGTTTTTAAGGAGGGGAGAGTTTGTAACGTCCAAAAAAAAAAAGGCTGAGGGGCAAAAAGGACATTTTACCCCTCAGCCCATTATAGGGGTCTTGAGCGTTCCCCTCAGAGTACCTGCAAAAGAAGAAGAGTGAGAGAGAAGAACTGAGAGAAAGTTTGAGAGAGAAAACTGGTTTGCCGGAGTTTTTCGTCGGAGAGTCGCCGACGGAATCCATTTCCTACCAAGACCTGTACTCTGGAGCCCTTCTTGGAGTGAAGTAAGAACTCGTGTGGAGATTTCCTCCTCCTTCCTCAAGATCAGAAAGAAAACCCGCAAAGTAAGATTTCGAACTATACCTTCCAGATCTTAGATCTTTGTTTAGGAGTAGAATGGTTAAGTCTACTACCTTTGTCCAGGGAGGATTCGCTACCGATCTTGGTGAGGGAAACGGACGGAACGACGAGATCTGAGAGACTATCCAAGAACGGTAAGGTTGTTACCGAACCTCTTTTCGACGCTCGAAACTCATCGTGTGACTAAGCAAAAATCAAGAAAATAATATTGGCACGTAGGTTGATAGATGATCTATAACTTTGTTGAAGAAACCACCTCTGTTTGGGTTAAGAATCGAAAGATAGAAAATGGAAAGAAACCTCGGAAAAACTAATCGGAAGCCTTGATTTTCTGGTAGGAGGAGAGAGAAGCCGCCGGCGTGCCACGCGTCAACCAACCAGAGGGCCGCGTGCGCCAATCGCCCCCGGACACGCGTCGAGCGCCGCCTGGGAAAACGCGGCTCCAGCGCTCCTGCGACACGCGTCCCTGGCTCCGCGACCCGACCCGCGCTCCTTGGCTGACCCGATACCCGCACGGCGAACCGAATCCAGTTGACGACCCGCGGTCCACCCGAATCACCGCTTCCGACCCGAACCCGCGACCCGCGACTGCAGGAATTTCTGGGCGCGTGACACTCGCGCGTGGAACCCGCGAGTGGCTGCTCCCCAGCGCGTGACTGGCGCGTGGAGGCGCGTGTAAGCTGTTTTTGGCCCGATCGGCTTCTGTTTTCCCTAGTTTCCCCTGATTCATATCCTAACTCCATTTGTTTGTATGAAATAGGACCTTATTGAGGAAAAATCACCCCCTCTCGTTACGCCAAGTGTGTGGAAACGCTGCGTAAGGGCACGTAGCATCCAAGTAAGTCGCCACACGGAATTTAGGAAGTAATACTTGTAGGAACCGCTTGGGATGCATGCATGCTAGTCTGAATATTTTAGGTTGTAGCTTTCCCGTAAATGTTCGTAGGAAATAGTTTATTGAACGTAAGATGTATGCTGTGATTTGTTATGAGAGTTACTTGGATACTGCTTATATGCTCTTAATTCCCACTTTATTTTATGCATATGTATATCTTTTTGCTGAATGGAGAATGGAAAATTTGCGAACTCTGTGCTCCGGGAATTGATGGATGTTATCACCCCGTCGAGCTTGTATGATTACTTTGCATGAAATATGTTTGAGGTTTTTGGATAATAGTTATGTACGTACTCGGTTATTTTTAGGGCCACCTTTATGAATAAGACTAGAAGACAATGGTTAGAGCGACAAACCATCAAGGGATCGACTTAACCTTTCCCTATTAGTTTATCAGACCATCACGGCACATGAAACATCCTTAGAGTACCCTTAAGCTACTTGTGTGTGGATGGTGATATAGCTTCGTGGGGGACCAGCGGGTTCCTGATCAGGACTCGACTGCTCGATAGCCGTTTAGTATGGGAAACGGGATACCCACGTCGTAATTGACCGTTTAGCTGGATGGAATAGGGGAGGTAGCCCTCCCAAATACAGGGGGATTATCATGGGTCTAGGGGGTTGCAGCTCACTTCCTAGGCAAGACCCCAGATAATCTCATACCCATGCCGAGGTAGCCACTCGTAAGGCACCAGTCCAACACAGGTTAGCATAAAAGGAACTCTATGGGTTTAAATAAAAGGTCTAGGAACCAAAGAGGACCAAAGGGATAAGTTCCAAGAGAGAAAGCCCTAATGAGGTAAGGCCCGATTTCAGTTGTTCTAGAGCCAAAGGAAAGCCCGTGATCGTCTGCTAAGTTTAGGGTGCGGTAAGAGCCTACAAGTAGGTGGCTTACTGAGTATAATTTTTATACTCATTCCCTTTATACTTTTTTTTTCAGGTACGTGAGGCGTCGAGTCAAGAGAGGGCGCGTCGATCGATGTGGGTTGTCACAGAGGAAGCGTGTCCCGGGGCGTCAGTCTAGTTTACTAAATAGTACACTTTGTCTCACATGTTCCTTTCCTTGTTTTTCTTTTACCTAGGCACTTATGTCCTTCTAATAAAGATATGTTTTTCTTTTGAAACAAATGATTTCCTTGAATTTCTCGTTTATGCATTACATGTCATACAATGTTAGTCACGGCTTAATTTGGGGTCGTGACAAATTTGGTATCAGAGCACCAGGACATAGGTCCTGTAGACACTTAGGTTAGAGAGTCGTATCCTCTGTGACGCGCCCATCAATCACGTGCTGCTCGCGACCAGACAGTCTCACGAATCTGAATTGAGGAATTATGAGATAAGATATGAAGTAGAGAGTTTTCTTTTTCATGACTGTTCTCTTGTGTTTTACAACACATTTCCTAGAGGATGAACCCTGTATGTAATGTAACCACAAAGTTTTCGTTGTGGTAGCTAAATGGCACCTAAGAGAAGTGGAACCTATCTCGGGCCTGGACCTAGAAGGGGAAGAAGAAGAGTCGCTCAGAACACTGATGTCCCGTCTCCTGAGGCGGAACAACCTGTACCTGAACCTCAAGAGGAGGTTGAAGAAATGCCTGAATGGTTTGAATGTCCTATACCACGGGCACCAAGGTCAGGAATGAGTCAGAGGAGAGCAGTGACTCAAGATTTACCGGACGCAGACTCTACTGCTCCTTCTCCTGAAGCGGTCCCATCAGTGCCCACCGATAACGTGGAGGTTCCACCTAGACAACCAACAACTATCCTCACTACAGATGTAGTACAGTCTTTTATGTTAACCTCTATGGAAAACCAAGCTCAAATGGCTCAGATGATGCAAACACTGGTCACTAACCAGGCCATGATGCAACAGGCCATTCAACAGGCAACGCTGCAACAGACAACATTACAACAGACAGCGATGCAACAGGCAGCTACGCAACAGGCAGCAATACAACAGACAGCATTGCTGGGAAACAGAGACTCTGGAACTATGACCATAGAGGCTCGTTATCTTAAGGATTTTCAGAGGCAGAAACCGCCTTCCTTCGAAGGTGGCAAAATAGATCCTATTGCAGCAGAAAATTGGCTTGAGGCCATGGAAAAAGCCTTCTTTTACATGAACTGTCCGCTGGAATATCAGGTTCACTGCGGAACGTATATGTTGGAAGGAGAGGCTCATTTGTGGTGGAAGGGTGCTAAGAAGTTGATTGCACCTCTTGGAGAGCCTATCTCTTGGCCTCAGTTCAAAGAGGCTTACCTCCGCAAATATTATCCAGTCGCTGCTAGAATGAAGCTGCAAGCAGCATTTCATGAACTCAAACAGGGTGACCTATCTGTGGAGGATTATGATCAGGAGTTTAATAGATTGTCTAGATTCTCTCCTATATATGTCAGTACTGAAGAGCTTAAGGCTGAACGTTTTATCGCCGGCCTAAGGGAGAACATTAGAGGTTATGTGGCATCACAGGCATCCTCAGACTATACAGCAGCTCTTAAGATGGCTACCCTCATAGATGCACCTCGCACTGACAGATTACAAGCAGGGTCAACCCAAAACTCCCAGATCGCAGTCCAGGGAAAACAGATAAATCGAAATCATCCCAGGACTAACAGACCACCCCGCGGTGGCACTGCCAATCGCGGAAGAACCCCGGCACAGAACAGGAATCAATGTCTTAAGTGTCAGCGTACTCACCAGGGAGAATGTCGCCTGGGGACTAATGTATGCTATAATTGTGGCCAGATGGGACACTATGCAGCAAATTGCCCTCAACGGAGAGACGATGTCACTAATCGACCTGTAGCAAAGAATCAAAGGGGTCGGGGTGCCCAACAGCAGCAGGGGCGAGCTGTAGCCCATGCAACTACAGGCAGGCAGGCCGATGCACCTGACGCGGTTGTTACAGGTACGCTACCAGTCTTTGATCACTTAGCTTTTGTACTATTTGATTCGGGTTCTACACACTCATTTGTGTCCGAGGAATTCGTTGACCTAGCACACCTAGAAAAAGAACCCTTGGAGACCATTCTATCAGTGTCCACCCCTGCTCACGAGTTATTAATGGCTACGCATAGAGTTAAAAGGGGTAATGTGACAGTGTCGGGACGAGTCTTAGAAGCTACTTTAATAGTTTTAAGCATGCAAGACTACGACATCATTTTGGGTATGGATTGGCTAGGCGAGAATCGTGCTCTTATTGATTGTGAAACTCGAATAGTTACTTTCAGACTTCCGTCAGGGGATAGTTTTTCATATAAGGGAGCCACTTCCAAAAGAACCCCAAGTGTCGTAACTGCACTTAAAGCTAGAAAGATGATCCGCGGTGGTGCAAGTGCATTTTTAGCTAGTGTGACCCTAGATAGCAGTGTTGAACAGGCAGTCTCGTCAGTGCACATTGTCAGGGAATTTGTTGATGTTTTTCCTGAGGATTTGTCAAGTTTGCCCCCTGTTAGGGAAGTTGACTTCGGGATCGACCTAGAACCAGGAACTGCGCCGATCTCCAAGGCACCCTACAGAATGGCACCTGCAGAACTCAGGGAATTGAAGGAACAGTTACAGGACCTATTGGATAAGGGTTTCATACGACCCAGTGTGTCGCCCTGGGGAGCCCCTGTCCTGTTTGTCAAGAAAAAGGATGGATCCCTGCGCCTGTGTATAGATTACAGAGATTTGAATAAGGTCACTATAAAGAATAAGTACCCCCTTCCGAGGATCGACGACTTGTTTGACCAGCTGCAGGGAGCATCGGTATTCTCTAAAATTGACTTGAGGTCAGGATACCATCAATTGAGAATAAGAGAAGAAGATATTCCCAAAACAGCTTTTAGAAGTCGCTATGGACATTATGAATTTCTCGTCATGTCCTTTGGACTTACCAATGCACCAGCCGTCTTCATGGAATTAATGAACAGAGTGTTTAAAGAATTTTTAGACACTTTTGTTATAGTGTTTATTGATGATATCCTGGTGTACTCCAAATCAGAGGCAGAGCACGAAGAGCATTTGAGAAAAGTTCTGACCATACTAAGAACACAGCGACTGTACGCTAAGTTTTCCAAGTGTGAATTTTGGCTGTCTGAGGTAGCGTTTTTGGGTCATGTGGTGTCGAGTAGAGGAATCACAGTAGACCCAGCTAAAATTGAGGCAGTGATGAAGTGGCCAAGACCGACCACAGTCACTGAGGTACGGAGTTTTCTGGGACTAGCTGGTTACTACAGAAGGTTCGTCCAGGATTTCTCCAAGATATCTTCAGCACTGACTCAGTTAACTAAGAAAGGCAAGCCTTTTTTGTGGACATCAGCCTGTGAGCAGAGCTTCCAGGAACTCAAGGAGAGGTTAGTGACAGCTCCAGTCCTCACAGTCCCTGATGGATCAGGAAATCTTGTGGTGTACAGCGACGCATCGGGAAAAGGTCTTGGATGCGTGCTCATGCAGAAGGGTAAAGTGATAGCTTATGCTTCCAGACAACTGAAGGAATATGAAAAGAATTATCCTACTCATGACCTCGAGTTAGCAGCAGTGGTGTTTGCACTAAAGACGTGGCGACATTATCTGTATGGAGAGAAAATTCAAGTATTCACCGATCACAAAAGTCTCAAGTACCTATTTACGCAAAAGGAACTTAACATGAGGCAGAGGAGATGGTTGGAATTAGTAAAAGATTACGACATCGAGATCCTGTATCATCCAGGCAAGGCCAATGTTGTGGCGGACGCATTGAGCAGAAAGGCAGTTCATACTTCCGCTATGATCACTAAGCAGGAGAGAATACAGGATGAGATGAAGAGGGCTGGAATCGATGTTGTAATCAAAGGTGGTACTGCTCAGATAACACAAATGACCATGCAACCTACCTTACGAAGACGGATTATTGACGCTCAGAGGTCTGACGAACACCTTGAAAAGCTGTGGAATCAGACGGAGATTGAAAGACCAGAGGGGTACTCAATCTCTTCAGATGGGGGTCTGCTGTGGAAAAATCGCTTATGCGTTCCCCGTGACAAGAAAATTCTTAAGGATATTATGACAGAAGCTCACGATACTTCTTATACGTTCCACCCTGGAAGTACAAAGATGTATCAGGATCTTAAGGGATGTTATTGGTGGCCAGGGATGAAAAAGGAGATAGCAGAATTTGTAAGCCGATGCTTGACCTGTCAGCAGGTGAAGGCCCCGAGGCAGCGTCCAGCAGGACTGCTACAACCCCTAAAGGTTCCGCAATGGAAATGGGAAGCAGTTTGCATGGATTTTATCTCAGGCTTGCCCAAGACTAAGCAGAACTTCAACGTAATCTGGGTAGTTGTTGATAGACTTACCAAAATGGCTCACTTCATCCCAGGCAAAACCACTTATCGTGTGGATCGGTGGGCTCAGCTGTATATCAGAGAAATAGTACGCTTGCATGGTGTACCGGTGTCTATAGTGTCTGATCGGGACACTAGATTCACCTCTCAGTTCTGGAAAAGCCTCCAAAAAGCATTGGGGACTCAGTTAAGGTTTAGTACAGCATTCCATCCTCAGACGGACGGACAGACTGAAAGATTGAATCAAATTTTGGAAGATATGTTGCGAGCTTGTGACTTGGATTTCGCTGGGTGCTGGGATGAACATCTACCTCTGATAGAGTTTGCTTATAATAATAGCTATCAAGCGACCATCCAGATGGCCCCTTTTGAGGCGATGTATGGGCGTAGGTGTCGAACACCAGTATTTTGGGAAGAAGTAGGCACGCAGCAGCTACTGGGACCGGAGTTAGTTCAGGTCACCAACGCGGCAGTGCAGAAAATTAAGCAAAGAATCCTCACTGCACAAAGCCGGCAGAAGAGCTATGCAGATTTGCGTAGAAGGGACCTCGAGTTCGAGGTGGGTGACCATGTGTTCGTGAAGGTAGCCCCTATGAGAGGGGTGATGAGGTTTGGAAAGAAAGGGAAGTTAAGCCCAAGGTTTGTAGGCCCTTTCGAGATTCTAGAGAGAGTTGGGGCCGTGGCGTATAAGATTGCTCTACCACCAAACCTTGCCGCCGTTCACAACGTGTTCCACGTATCTATGCTGCGAAAGTACACCTCAGACCCTACTCACGTGATTGAACACGAAACCCTCCCTCTTCGGGAAGATTTGTCCTACGAGGTAAGACCCAGCAAAATTCTGGCTCGAGACACTAGGCGTCTGCGCAACAAAGTTATTCCCTTGGTAAAAGTCGCATGGGGTAACCATCGACACGAGGAGGCAACCTGGGAACGAGAAGAAGACGTAAGGAGAACCTATCCCGAACTCTTCCAAGGGATACCAACTTTCGGGGACGAAAGTTTTTAAGGAGGGGAGAGTTTGTAACGTCCAAAAAAAAAAAGGCTGAGGGGCAAAAAGGACATTTTACCCCTCAGCCCATTATAGGGGTCTTGAGCGTTCTCCTCAGATTACCTGCAAAAGAAGAAGAGTGAGAGAGAAGAACTGAGAGAAAGTTTGAGAGAGAAAACTGGTTTGCCGGAGTTTTCGTCGGAGAGTCGCCGACGGAATCCATTTCCTACCAAGACCTGTACTCTGGAGCCCTTCTTGGAGTGAAGTAAGAACTCGTGTGGAGATTTCCTCCTCCTTCCTCAAGATCAGAAAGAAAACCCGCAAAGTAAGATTTCGAACTATACCTTCCAGATCTTAGATCTTTGTTTAGGAGTAGAATGGTTAAGTCTACTACCTTTGTCCAGGGAGGATTCGCTACCGATCTTGGTGAGGGAAACGGACGGAACGACGAGATCTGAGAGACTATCCAAGAACGGTAAGGTTGTTACCGAACCTCTTTTCGACGCTCGAAACTCATCGTGTGACTAAGCAAAAATCAAGAAAATAATATTGGCACGTAGGTTGATAGATGATCTATAACTTTGTTGAAGAAACCACCTCTGTTTGGGTTAAGAATCGAAAGATAGAAAATGGAAAGAAACCTCGGAAAAACTAATCGGAAGCCTTGATTTTCTGGTAGGAGGAGAGAGAAGCCGCCGGCGTACCACGCGTCAACCAACCAGAGGGCCGCGTGCGCCAATCGCCCCCGGACACGCGTCGAGCGCCGCCTGGGAAAACGCGGCTCCAGCGCTCCTGCGACACGCGTCCCTGGCTCCGCGACCCGACCCGCGCTCCTTGGCTGACCCGATACCCGCACGGCGAACCGAATCCAGTTGACGACCCGCGGTCCACCCGAATCACCGCTTCCGACCCGAACCCGCGACCCGCGACTGCAGGAATTTCTGGGCGCGTGACACTCGCGCGTGGAACCCGCGAGTGGCTGCTCCCCAGCGCGTGACTGGCGCGTGGAGGCGCGTGTAAGCTGTTTTTGGCCCGATCGGCTTCTGTTTTCCCTAGTTTCCCCTGATTCATATCCTAACTCCATTTGTTTGTATGAAATAGGACCTTATTGAGGAAAAATCACCCCCTCTCGTTACGCCAAGTGTGTGGAAACGCTGCGTAAGGGCACGTAGCATCCAAGTAAGTCGCCACACGGAATTTAGGAAGTAATACTTGTAGGAACCGCTTGGGATGCATGCATGCTAGTCTGAATATTTTAGGTTGTAGCTTTCCCGTAAATGTTCGTAGGAAATAGTTTATTGAACGTAAGATGTATGCTGTGATTTGTTATGAGAGTTACTTGGATACTGCTTATATGCTCTTAATTCCCACCTTATTTTATGCATATGTATATCTTTTTGCTGAATGGAGAATGGAAAATTTGCGAACTCTGTGCTCCGGGAATTGATGGATGTTATCACCCCGTCGAGCTTGTATGATTACTTTGCATGAAATATGTTTGAGGTTTTTGGATAATAGTTATGTACGTACTCGGTTATTTTTAGGGCCACCTTTATGAATAAGACTAGAAGACAATGGTTAGAGCGACAAACCATCAAGGGATCGACTTAACCTTTCCCTATTAGTTTATCAGACCATCACGGCACATGAAACATCCTTAGAGTACCCTTAAGCTACTTGTGTGTGGATGGTGATATAGCTTCGTGGGGGACCAGCGGGTTCCTGATCAGGACTCGACTGCTCGATAGCCGTTTAGTATGGGAAACGGGATACCCACGTCGTAATTGACCGTTTAGCTGGATGGAATAGGGGAGGTAGCCCTCCCAAATACAGGGGGATTATCATGGGTCTAGGGGGTTGCAGCTCACTTCCTAGGCAAGACCCCAGATAATCTCATACCCATGCCGAGGTAGCCACTCGTAAGGCACCAGTCCAACACAGGTTAGCATAAAAGGAACTCTATGGGTTTAAATAAAAGGTCTAGGAACCAAAGAGGACCAAAGGGATAAGTTCCAAGAGAGAAAGCCCTAATGAGGTAAGGCCCGATTTCAGTTGTTCTAGAGCCAAAGGAAAGCCCGTGATCGTCTGCTAAGTTTAGGGTGCGGTAAGAGCCTACAAGTAGGTGGCTTACTGAGTATAATTTTTATACTCATTCCCTTTATACTTTTTTTTTCAGGTACGTGAGGCGTCGAGTCAAGAGAGGGCGCGTCGATCGATGTGGGTTGTCACAGAGGAAGCGTGTCCCGGGGCGTCAGTCTAGTTTACTAAATAGTACACTTTGTCTCACATGTTCCTTTCCTTGTTTTTTCTTTTACCTAGGCACTTATGTCCTTCTAATAAAGATATGTTTTTCTTTTGAAACAAATGATTTCCTTGAATTTCTCGTTTATGCATTACATGTCATACAATGTTAGTCACGGCTTAATTTGGGGTCGTGACAGGGAGTGAAAGAGGGAAAGGGATTCAAAATTCAAAAAATGAAGAGAAGAAATGGATGAAGAAAGGGAAAGAGGGATGGTAAAAGGTTGTATTGGGAAGTGAAATGGAGGAGAGGGGGTGGAAGGAAAGAGCATTGATGGCTTTGGCTATGGCATTTAGTGCAATACTATGAGCAGCATGGCCCTATCCTCTTCTCTCTTTTTCTTGCCAGACTTGCTTTTTGGCATTACATCTTTCTATTCATCCTCTTTTCCCAAATCATTAAATTTGGTAATCCTTAATCATAAATTTGTTAATATACTCTAAACTATTATTCTTGAGGAAGGTTAGCATATGATACAAAATTTGTGACGCTCATAAGTCGAATAAGAGTAATCATGTTTAAAGTCCATTAGAAGAAGTCATAAGTCGAAGATGAAATCAGGCAATGGATAAAAGAGGTGGTGGCAGGGTTCGAGGAAACAACGTAGCTAGATCTAGCTTTTTTAATGTCTCTATGTCCGGTACCATATTAGCAATTCATACAAGAAAACAAAAATATAGCTCAATTATTCTTATTGTGTGATGTCCAAGTTTGGTGGCACATTTTAAAATTAATAGGCTTGGGATCAAATGGATTCATATTAATTTGAAAGAAAGGCCCTAAGATCCTAAGGCTAAAAGGGAGAGATGGGGAGAAATTTGAAGGGGTGTGGAAGATTTGGCATTGGCGACCATGCCGCTGCACCAAACAATCAACGTTTGGCATTTGGAGGAGAATAAGTAAGGACCACGCACATTGCATAAAATGTAGAAATACGTAGATATTAATTGTACGTTTGTGGCATTCCCTTTCATGCTAGCTTTCCTCACATGCTGCCGCTACCGCTACCTCTCCCCTCATCTCCTTGCTTCTTTCATGAATACACCGCCAAACATACCCACAATTATGTCATTGGATTTAAATTCCAAGAATAACCCATTTCTTCACTTTTGGATGGCTTTTAATGTCACGATGTTATAAAGCAATTCTGAAATTAGTATAATGCTGTTTCCCGATGTGCATTTGGTAATCCTTTACTTCCAAGTTCACGGTTCCCTGTTCCTTTACAACAACTACAACGAGCATAGCGTACATCAGAAAATTGATATATGAACCATTTCAGTTTTTGCAAATGCTATCTTTCGATAAATGAGAGGGCTAGCTAAGCCTTGGCTCGGTAATGGTGAATATGATAACACAGGACGTGGGGGGTGTGCGGTAAGTTAGTTAGTGGTCAGTGTTGAGGCATTGAATAGGGAGGGAAAATGATGCATCATCCATAACAATCTTTTCAAGCAATTCCCATTTCTCCCTTTCTTAATTAATAAACTTTTGATCCATTCACAAGTTTGGTTGCTAGTTCATTTTGACTCGCTACGTATCGTCATTAGTCTCACAGTTTTAAAAAGCGCGTGTTAAAGAGAGGTTTTCACGCTCTTAAAATGAATATTTAGCTCTTCCATTTTTTTTTTTTTTATTACGATAAATTGTATTAGTTAGAGAGAAGAACTAAACAATACTTACAAAGGTATGAAAACCTCTTTCTTAACAGACCACTTTAAAATTGTGAGGTTGACCACGATAAGTAACCAATCAAAACTGACAATATTCGCTAATAGTGGAATTAGACTCTTACACTTTCCTTCTCCTTGAGACTGATAGTTGCTTGCTGTCATATTTGGCCCTTCGAGATTGCGATGTTTTGGTTGGTACGTGGTAGATGAGGGCATGTGTGTATATGTACATGTGTAGTAGAATAGATTATTTAGTTGATTAATTTTAGAATTTTTTTTTTTTTTTTGACATACAACCGCTCAAACTGTTGAGGATTATTGAGAGTGAGTCCCACCTTCGTTAATTTAGTGGAAGATCATGAGTTTATAAGTGAGGAATACAATTTCGATTGATATGATGCCTTTTGGGGAATCCCAAAGCAAAACCATGACAACTTATACTCAATGTGGACAATATCATACCATTGTGGAAAGTCGTGATTTCTAACACAAACTTCACAAACTTCACATCCTTATTAATTCATTCAGTTATTCATCTTTTTCCTTCCTCCCTCCCTCCTTTTTGAGAAGTAAAATGAGTTGGTGAAGAATGAGTAAAAGTGGTGTGGAAAAGGAAGAGAAAAAAAAAAAAAAAAAAATCTTAAACAGCTTAATTAATAATTAGTGGGAGGGTTTTAATTGGCAATGATTAAAATTTTAGTAACAAGGCAAGTTACCAAAACTATTCAAAGCAAAGAAAAGATGAATGAAATTAACAAAATGATTTCCACAAAAAAAAAAAAAAAAAAAAACCTTTTATTTTGGTGTTTCCATTAATTTAACTAGCTTTTATTATAAAGTTGAATCCACTCCCTTGTCCTTCAGTATACACTACGCCTCCACTATGCATTTTTGTGCTAACTTTATATTAATGCCAAAATTTAACCACTCTCTATTAAATAATTTATGGAAGTATGTATTTAATGGTGTAAAATAATAGTTGTCCAAATTTTATTTAGTTTTTAGGTTTAGAATTGAAAAGGGTTGGTATGTTGTATACAAAGTGGGTTTACATAACTTTCCATTTAGGTTAGTTAGTAAATATATTATTTATAATATATAGTTTTTTAGTTGCGAAATTAAAGTATAAATCTTATTGTGATTCTTCATATATGTTTGCATAAAATATTTTACTAAGGAAATAAATATATAAATTTGATGAAAGAACGCTACTGGGGGCTGGAAGCAGAGAGGGGCAGGAATTATTTAATAAATTCAAACCTGAAAGGGGCAAAAATATTATAAAAATAATTGTGTGGCGATAAATCGCGAGAAATTGGTTGGAAAATTATTGAGCTGACCGTTGGAAGGGGGAGGGGTTTGTACTAGTTTGTGAACTTTTTATTACTCCGGTGGCTGCCCCACACTCAAATCCCACGCGCCCTCAACTCCAACGGCTCACTCATCTCCTCTCTTCACTGCTTGATTCCTTCCCCTTCCATCACGCATATACTTGTCAGGGCCACAAAGCGAGTAGAGTAGTTTTACATACTCGCCGCGATTGTTTACTTTCTTTTTCCCTTTTTTTTTCTTTTTCAAATTGGCGAATGAGATCCAGGGAAATACGACCGTTCCTCGTGATCGACGCCATTGCCATCTTGCGTCTGTTGTCTTCGTCGCTTCTCCCACCCAAACCCAAACGTTCTCTGTTACTTACTTTTTTTTCCTTTTAACAATTCTGAAATTTTTTATTTACACAAACTCCAACTTTCTTTATCTCTCTTTCTCTCTCAGATGACACGAAGACAAGGACGTTTCGTTCACACTCTAAAGTAGATTGAAAATTGGAGGACTGTAAAACCTCAGTCCCGACCTCCTTACCCCGAAGCTCAGAGAGATACAGACAGAGCGAGAGAGAGAGCTTAGAAATGGTAGCTGGGAAGGTGAAGCTCGCAATGGGGCTGCAGAAGTCTCCGGCGAGTAGAAAGGTTGAGAGTTCACCGAAGCCATCCACCCCGGCACAGCCTTCTCCGAGCTCTGGTAAAATTTCTCAGAAAACTGTCTTCTCCCGCTCGTTTGGTGTGTATTTCCCGCGCTCTTCTGCTCAGGTTCAGCCTCGACTGCCTGACGTGACGGAGCTCCTCCAGTTGGTGGAGGAGTTGCGTGACAGAGAGGCGCGATTGAAGACTGACCTATTGGAGCACAAGCTGTTGAAGGAATCTGTCGCCATTGTTCCTATGCTTGAGAACGAGATCGCTACGAAAGATGCGGAGATTGAGAGAGCGTCTAAGCGGATACTGTTTTTGGAGGCGGAGAATGAGAGATTAAGAGTTGAAGTGGAGGAAGTTAAACAGAGTGTTGAGGAACAGAGGAGAGAGAGTCAAGAGAGAGTAAAAGCAATGGAAGGTGAAATCGCGGAGCTGAAGAAAATGGCGTTGGATCGACGCAGAATGGAGCTTATTTTGGAGAACGACGAGCTTTCGGCGTCGCAGAGGTTCCAGGGATTAATGGAGGTCTCGGGAAAATCTAACCTAATCAGGAGCCTCAAAAGACCGACCAAGTTTTCGGATACTGTTGTTACTCAAGACAATCATAAGGTTGAACAACCAGAGGCGAAGAAAGAAGAGGTTGAAACCGAGAGACCGAGACACTCGCGAAGTAATTCTGAAGAACTCGCCGAGTCCACTCTATCTAACGTAAAATCGCGAATACCTAGGGTTCCAAAACCTCCTCCCAAACCTTCTTCCTCTTCCTCTTCCTCTGCCACTTCCTCCTCCTCCTCCACATCAACTGGCTCTTCTGGTGATGCTGAGAAAAAGATCCCAGCCCCACCCCCTGTCCCAACCAAGCCAACGCCACCGCCGCCTCCTCCTCCACCTTCGAAGTCGGCTCCGCCTCCTCCTCCACCGCCTCCCAAGGGTAAGAGGCCGACGCCGGCGAAGGTGCGACGAATACCGGAGGTTGTGGAGTTCTATCACTCATTAATGCGGAGGGATTCTCGGCGAGAACTCGGCTCCGGTGTTACGGAACCGCCGTCCTCCGCCAATGCTCGTGACATGATCGGAGAGATCGAGAACCGGTCCACCCACTTGCTCGCTGTAAGTCACCGGTCATGTACTCTGTCTCTTAATTTTTTCAGGTGTTTAATTTACGATTATGCCACTATGCGGAGCCTTTTGTCAGTGAGAATTGACTAGTCCTCAAATTTTTTGGATTATTGTAGAAAATGTCTTTTATATTTTTTGGTTTTGGATGAACGAACCCTTTTTTTTTTTTTTAAATTAGTATTTTAACTCCTAGATAATGTGAATTTCCAATGAACTCCGGACAAATTTCAATGGAAATTTATAAACTCCAGCTGAAATTCAAGAATCCAGCCAAATTCCGGCCGGAATTCATGATTTCCAGAAATAAAAAAACAACTCTGTTTCTTATTATTATTATTATTTTATCTCTCTTTCTTTTGAATAAATGATTTATTTAGTTTTTATTATTAAAGTAAAAAAAAAACATTATCTCAAATTTTTTAATTTTGACCAACAAAATTATTTGCATTGATTAGATTGCATCATGGAACAAAAATTCAGTTTTATAATTTCAAATATAATTTTCGCTTTTTTTTTTCCTCTCAAGACTGGCAATTCAGTAATTTCAAGTTGAAATGTTTTCTCAATTCACATGGCTTTTTCTTTTTGGAGGTTAAGTAATTCAAATGTACACTTGGCCTTCCCCCTCTCGTTTTTCAAATACAAAATAGAAAAGAAAAGAAAAGAAAAGCAAAGGCTAAACGAAGCGAAAGCTAATCATAGAGAATTAATTTTGTTTGAAGCCAATGCCAAATAAAGATTCCAAATAAAGATTGATTTTGAGTAATATCAACTCCATCATCTATGTATTGAAGAAAAAAAAAAGTTACTTTAACTATTATTCTTTTTGGGTTTTGTTTTTACTATGATTCTCATGAATAATGAATCCCCCGTGTTACTTGCAGATAAAGACGGATGTAGAGACTCAAGGGGATTTCATAAGGTTCTTGATCAAAGAAGTTGAAAATGCTTCATTTACTGACATCGAGGACGTTGTGCCATTTGTGAAATGGTTGGATGATGAGCTCTCATATCTGGTGGATGAAAGAGCCGTGCTTAAGCACTTCCAGTGGCCGGAGCAGAAGGCCGATGCTCTACGTGAGGCTGCATTTGGCTATTGTGATCTAAAGAAGCTGGAAGCCGAAGCGTCATCCTTTCGTGGTGATGCCCGCCAGCCCTGTGGTTCGGCTCTCAAGAAGATGCAAGCTTTGCTTGAAAAGTATTCACCATCTTACTAATTGATTTTCACCTTTGCTCCTTTAGTTTCGTTTCTTAGTGTCTGTTCTTTATGCGCAACAGGTTGGAGCATGGAGTATACAATCTGTCTAGAATGCGTGAATCTGCAACTAAGAGATACAAAGCATTTCAAATTCCAGTGGAATGGATGCTTGATAGTGGAATTGTGAGTCAGGTAAATCCCCCATCTCTCTCCAAATTAAACAAATATAGTTTAATTCTTGTAGCTTAGTTCGGCTGGTGGGTAGGAGTATCCAAGAACAGATGACTGCTCTGATTAATTAAAATAATTAAGTTGTTGATCCATTTAGGTGTGGTCCCTTTTAATGGTGGATCCGTTGTGGGAGAGACAGGGAAATAACTCTGACAAACTCTACAGCGTAATGTAATATAAATATGGAGAATAGTTTAGAAGATGACAAAAAGGATGTTTTGATTTTGCCTTATTTTCCTCTACCCTTTGCCTGCACGCGCACATGGGAATTCCCAGATTTCCAAACTTCACCTTCTTGTCTGCTTTATATATGGCTCTCTTAAATTATGGGGCTAGCAAGAGAATCAGATTCTTCTTGTTTGCTATATGCAAAAATTGATTCTTTTTATAAGTTTCTTTAGAATGAATAAGCATACTGGGAGTTGTTTGATAATAAGTAGTATTCATGCATTTTATAACTCAACTAAGCCCTTGGAAGCTCCGGAATGCATTGTTTTAGAAAGAGAGAGTACATTAACGAATGTTAGAAGTACTTATTGTTTGCGTTCAAAATATGGTATGATGGTGGTCCAGTAGAAGCCAAGTTGGGTATTGTTCAATACGTTCACGTGGTATTAGTTAAGTTAGTGGGTTGAAATGAAATGGGTCTGATCTGAGTCAATTAATGTGTCACAGATCAAGCTTGTCTCTGTAAAATTAGCAATGAAGTACATGAAAAGAGTATCCGCAGAGCTTGAAACAGTGGGTGGTGGACCTGAAGAAGAAGAGTTGATTGTTCGAGGCGTTCGATTTGCTTTCCGTGTGCATCAGGTAATTTTAAAGGGACCCCGTCTCCTTACTGACATCAATTAAATTCTGTGGTTAAGTTCTTCATAAACTTGTTATTATGTGCAGTTTGCTGGAGGGTTTGATGTGGAAACAATGAGGGCATTTCAAGAGCTGAGAGACAAGGCAAGTTCATGTCACGTACAATGCCAAAACCAGCAACATAAGTACGTATGCAGTAGCAACAGGCCTACAACTTGTTAATCTGCAGCAATCTCAGCTTCAGAGGGCTCTGTTTTTTGGGTGTAAAGATCATGTTTGTGAATATTAATGGCAGCGGCGGCGGCTTTGTTGGGATGGAACTCCAATTTATTCATTTAAAAAGCAAATGAACTGAAGTGAGGTGATATTATTATTATTAATTATATGGGAAAAAAGGAAGGGGGAGGGAGGCCAGGCCATTTTCTTCGTTCATTTGCATTCAACTTTCAACCTTTTCCTCTTTATATATGCTCTGTCGTCGTCCTCTGAAAACATCGGCAACTGTTGACTGGTTGATGCTGAATGAAGGGTGTTCTTTATAATATTCTTCTTCCCTCATGTATTCTTATTCTTATTCTTATTGTTATTTTTAAATAAGTAACTTTGCTCTAATTTATTCATAAAATCATCTGTTAAGTGTAGAGTGACAAATAAATAAATATATATCTGAATATGATTTACACTTAAAGTTTTGATCAATTTAACTAATATGATGTAAGGTTTTTTATTTTAATTTTAATACCAAAAAAAATTAGTGACAATGAATTAATTTTAAAAAAATTTAATGTATATGTGTAAAATCTTAAAATATTGAAACTAAATAAAAATTAAATTCAAAAATATATATAATATAATATTCTCTTTTTTAATTTTTTTTTATTTTTTATATCAAATTTAGGGTAATCCTTGTAAATCCCCGTTCGGACAGTGGACTTGGATTTGTAGCTTTCTTACGCATTTGGCAACGCGTCAGCTGCCAGTTCATTGGGTGATTTCAGGTTTCATTCTTACCTTCATTCCAATAATCATCCTTCATCTTCTGCGCATTTGATCTGCCCTCGAGTTTTTCGCCTTGTCAAAGCTGCTGCTGCGTTGTCCATGGAGGTCGAGAAAGGTGCACAATCTGCTCCTGTTGGCAGCACAGCTCTGCCCATGAAGCTCTTGTTTGTCGAGATGGGCGTTGGCTACGATCAACATGGGTGAATTCTCAGCTCTTTTTCTTTTTATACTTACAAGTGTTAATTTCGGGAATACAATTACAAACTCGTTTTCAGAGAGAAAAGAAGGAGATTAACGAGTTTATTCTCTTTTGCCACAGTCAAGATATCACGGCTGCTGCAATGCGAGCCTGCAGGGATGCCATATGCTCCAATTCGATTCCAGCATTCCGTAGAGGTATGTCTCAGTGGATTTCATATCCTCGCGCTATTTGTTATCTGCTTAATTAATCATGTGACAGGAGATATGAGTTCCTGAATTAAGCTCCTTGTTCTTGGCAGCTTTGATTTAACATTAGAATTTAAGCAATGTAGTCTTTCCTTACTCCATAATAGGCTGTTCGTGTGCTTTCTGTTTATTTTGGTTGGTAATGCTTGAATCAGTGCACTCTACCTCCTATAAACTACTTTCATTTACATATATATGGATCTTGTTTTTATTTGAGTAGTCATGACACTGTTCTGGATTTATTTTCAAATTCAGAATCTCATTTTTATGGACTTCTGCCTTCTGCAAATTAAGTTTATGTTGAAAGAATGCTGCTAATTTCTTTATGTTTAATATCTTAATGGGGACTAATGACAAGGTGTAATGTAGGTACCATTCCTGGAGTTTCATTTGGAGAGATGAAACTACAGATCAAACTTGGAGTTCCACAGTCGCTTCAACAATCCTTGGATGTTGAAAAAGTCAAGTCCGTCTTTCCATAGTGAGTGCTGAACTATTTTAAGTTTGATGACTAAATTTTTTTGGGGAAAACACAGAGCACTCTTTCTTGTGTCAAGCTACACCTTTTTATTGATAATATGTAGCTGTTAAGGGCTACACCTTGTGTTTGAGGTCAGCTCATTAGTAACCTAGCAGAGAGGGTATACAAACACAGTTCATATCCTGACAATGGGATGAATAAGTTAAACTACTAGCTAAGCTATCTTTGCAAAATAACCTAGCAGACAGGGGATGGGACAGTAACTAGGCACAAAGGCAAATGTAATAATCCAAAAGCAACAGAAGCTGCAGCAAAGATTTGGTTTGGCTGCTCAACTGTAGAAGAAGGCCGATTAGATTAAGATGCTGTGCTGGTTCGTGGCTTGCTTTAATGCCCCTCCCCCACCTGAACTTGTGGGGGTTTCAATCCCTCCAAGCTTCTCTGTAGAACGTAATATTTGTAGGCAGCTTGAGCCTTGAGGTTAAGTGATGAGGATTTGCAAGTGTCGCCTTAATTTATTTACACTGCAAAGAATTTTCAGTCCCATACATGTTGAGTCCTGCAGGGTCCCTGTTGCACTGAAAGTTATTGGATCACTTTTCAATCCATGTTTTCAATTTCTGGTTCCTTGCTTATCAAAAATTAAGCGTGACAAGCTTTCACCTCACTATAGGTTAATTCCAGATGCATCTCTTATTACTTTACCAAAAAGCAATCTAATTAATCAGCATCTTTCAAGGAGAAATATTTGAACAAAATCTGTAAGGAACCCTTTTATCCTTGTTTTGGTTAGTTCTTGTGATTAATATGTAAGAACATAGACAAGAGTAATACCTCGAACACAAGTAGGGAAGAGCGTGATTTAGAGTTGATGAAGGCACCCAACTATGAACAATTGTTCTGAACTGTTAGAGCTAATCTCTTGGAGCTTGTTTTGGACTTTGCAAGGCCTTGTTCGGTTTGCATACATGATACATCTTTAAATTTTTTCGAGTCAAAATGTCCTCCTGTTCTCTCAATTCAAAGAGGCGTTATTTATGTTCAATTACTTTAGTTCCAAGCCTTTTACTAATGTTATGGCTATCAACAGACTTTCTACACTTAACCTCAGCTGACTTGATCACTTGAAGTTTTTTTGAGGAGATAGACAGCAGAGGGATTGAGGCTGTGAGGATTCACTGTTGGTGGGCCAAGATGATATAAATAATCCTTAATCTCCGAACTGTTCGTTCTTATCACATGTCAAAGACTCAAAATAGAGATGCTTACTAGGTTCTTTTCTAATCGAGGGCCCTAGGCACTCATATGTCATTTCTCAGTTTTAAAGGACTAGATACTTGCTTGGGATCTAGGTTATTTATTATTATCATTTTAATTCTAGGCTCTGCCAAATAAGTTCTGTCTCTTAGATTGATCTGATAGGAGTGCATTCATCCCCTAAGCCAGCTATAAGCCTGTAACACAGATGATGAAGTCTGAGGTTTAGATTTCTTTTCCAATTATGCCAAGATTCTCTGAGAGCTGCTTCATCTTGCTCTGATAATCTGTCAAGCTAAATGCTCTTTTCTTTGTCCTCTGGGTTTGCCACCACAACATCCTTTTAGTCTTTTCCAAATTTTCTGAGCTACTTGTGCTGTAACCTCCAGAGTGAGTGGGTTGCACAACCATGTAGAAGTTGATCAGTAGTCTAGTAACTAACTTCGTCAATTTGGCTTCAAAATTTATTTTTCTGTGCGAATCATGATTAACTACCCTGTTGCTTGCTTTTCTGTTGGTCTGCCATTTCGATTTAGTACTCTTGGAACCAGTTATTTTGAAATGCCATGTTAGTGAGAAAGATTGTTTGAATTGACTAACATTATCGTCCACGGATGATAGTGAACACCTCTAAACTATCATTTTCGGAAGATTATTGAATCTTTCCATTATTTGATTTACTGCAGTGGGAAGATTCTGAATGTTGAGGTTGTCGAGGGTGGCTTAATATGCTCCAGCGGTGTTCATGTAGAAGAAATGGGAGACAAAAATGATGACTGTTACATAGTAAATGCCGCCGTATATGTTGGCTACTAATTCTTGTTGCCTTATTTTCCTTTCGAAGACCTTGAGGATTATTTACCAGTCATCTTTGATTGTAACTACACAGTTAGTTATGCTTGATGCATACATTGACGTTTCAGTTTCCTTGGAGATATTGCTAGAACCGCAGGGTTATTTCTGGGCTCGATTAATCGCTCAATTTTAGTATTCCTTGGTTTCAACGTTCTGCAATATACTGTTTCAAACTCATTTTTTGGTTATCAGCATCTATGATCAATAAACGAACTGCCCATATCCAGTTCGTGGAATGATTCAATCGGACCCATATCTTAAAGATGCGCAATAGAGTATTTTATTCCAGTTTATTACCAAGCAAGATGCCATCTTGATACCATCTCACTTGTATTCTTTCCTTATCGATTTGAAACAATTTTCTGAAACTGCAACAAATAGAATCATCAATTACTTTGTACAATTGCTTTGTTGCCATTACATTTTTTTTCTTCCAATTCCCGTTAAGGTGGTTAATTAAATGAATGAAGTTCTTTCTTCTAACACTTCCTGTGAGGAATTGCAGAGACGAAAAGAACCCCAAGTGTTTCAGGCTTGGCCTTCACATGGTAAAAACTGCATAGAGAAGCTGGTTCCAAGTGTCGGGCAAGCCGGGAAGGCACCAGTGGCTGCAATCTGGTCCTCCGCCTTCCCCGCTGTAAGTAGAGGGATGTGCATCTTTCCGGAGTTGCGACAACGTTGTGATGTCCAGCAAGAAAACGGGCTTCCTTATTCTACTCAGCACTCTCTTCACAATTTCCACCGCTGGTGGCGCCCCTGCTGGATACAGTGACCCTGAGAGCGGTACGCTTTCTCCATTGCAACTCCTCCTTGGTTGGTTCCAATCCTTTCCCCTGGTAAAAAGTGTTAACATCAATTTTTCCAGTTGAGAAAGAAAAACAAAGTTATATTCTTAAATTCTGCAGAAACTAGTTGAGCAGGTATAACTAACGGAGTTTTCTGGTGTGAAAATTACTGCTCAACAGCAAAATAGTTAAAAAGAAAACGAGGAATAGCAATGCATTAAATAGGTAGACACAAGTAGGACATTGTTTTTCGTCGGCAGATGAAAAAGCGATTTGCATGTCAATTTCCATTTTCATGTATACACTTTTACAGACCTCCGATGACAGGCGTGAGTTTTACTTACTCATAATGAGTGGGGGAGATTCCCTGGAAAATGACTCTGGTTTTGCTTGGATCAACATTCATGTCCACCCATCTTGCCCAGGTGGTCAGCCCTTGATAGAAGGCCTCCAGACGATCCATATCTTTCTTCACTGCATTTCCTACTTGCACATAATCCCACCTGAGCAACAGCACTCGCAACCATCAGATTTTACCTTACCATCACCAACCACATCAGCATGATGAAGAAAAAAAAAGAGGTTGATCTTACGCTTGGGATCTTCCAGTGTGGGTCCACCAGTGCCAAGAGTTGAATATGAGCACGTCCATTCCCTTCCACACATTGCCTCCTTCAATGGAATCAAGCTTTAGTACTCGTCCAACCTTCTCTCTCACTACGTCCACAAGGTAGGGCGTTCTGTGAAGAAGCAAGCTTACTCCATACTCCTGCACACACCAGATTGTTCCCTCTTCTTCATTGGTTAGGTATATTATTATAAATTATTGAACAGAAAGTTATTATTCGTGTTTATTATTATTATTAATATTATTATTGTTTGCATATGGTTTTGTTATATTATTTGTTTTGTACTCTTGCAGGAGAACCCGAAAAACAGCTTTTGAAAAAGTGAATAAAGAATAGAGAATAAAGAAGCAGACAATTAGTATACTGTGAAGTGGGAGATTTTGAAACAGAAAATTGGAGATAAAGAAAAAGGGGAAAGAACTCGCCTCGAAAATCACAGTAGAGAGTGATTCCCTCCTGACTATGGAGATTTTGGCTTTTGGTGCCGACGCTAGGATCATACATGTCAAGGATTGCCACATGTTCAGACTCAGTGAGTCGCCTACAAACATTATCCTCTTCCCTCTCCACCTACTCAGAAGCTCCAGCCCATCAAACCTTCAAAGAAATGAACACATTTTCTTAGACAGACAGAGATAGCTGCTTTGATTTTGCTCCCACATTTTCAGAGAAGGAAGCTTGACTTTTGCAAGGAGAGCAGGATTGGCTAAAAATGGAAAACCTTACAAGAAGGAAAGAAAAGAATGGAGGAGTAGTACCTTGGAAGATCACAGAAGTCAGGTTTCCAAGTGTACTTGAGGTAAGATCGATCTGGTCTGCCATACTTTTGGCAGTTAAACTCAGGGTCTATGAATGGACAGTTTGAAGATTCATAAAGAGGCAAAGAAGGATCAAAAACCCATTTGCCTTGGAACAAATTGCACCCCCTCCCTAGCTTGCTACTTCCCACATTGCTTATGTTATAGAAATCCTCAGCTTTAGCAGCTCCAAGCAAAAAGAGAAACAGAAGTTGTAAAAGCAGGAGAGACAGAGCTCTGAATCGAAAACCCATCTCAGATTTTGGGCTCTGACTGCAAAGAAAGGGAGGGGAGCTTTGGGTAATAGAAATAGAATAGAAAGAAGCAAGTGGGTCTATATAGAGACAAACAAGAGAAAAGCCTGATTATTATCATTATCATTATCATTACTATTATTTAAATCTTTTAAAACTTTATTCCATGAGCTGGGAATTGAATTATCTTGGCTGGATTGATGAAGGCAGATACAATTGTGGGAGTTGAAATTGAGAGTGAGTTGCAGTGCGCTGGTTTGCACATCGAGGGCCATAGCATATTACCCACCAAGCAATGATGCACATGGCTCAATGATGTTTTGGTTATCTAACTACCCAACTTTATTTCTTATTTTTTTATTCTACCTTTCAGTTTCTTCATTCAAATATCCATATAATATATCGATGCAATTACATGTATTAAAGGATTCCAAAGTGAGTTTGAATGATTTGGTGGAATCAAGTATGTCCCATCAGCCTAACGTGTTGCTAAAGCTATGTTGATGTTCTTATGTATGATAACTTTATCACACATTCAAATCAAAAGATATCCTTACTGGATAAGTTAAGAGGCTCTTTTTTATTATTACCCTCATTTTGGATGGAGTATGCTTCTTCAACAAAAACCCAGCTTCTATTTCTTCTACTTTCTCTCATTTTTTTTAACATTTAATACTGTTTGAGCCTTGAATTATATCTTATATTTTATCTAATAAATTCTATTTATGAAATTAAATAACGTAGAATGTACTTTATTACAGCTACGTAGGAATTAATTATAGTAAAGTGAGCACCACACGATTAACTTGGGGCTATTCTTTTGCTTTCATAGGTATGAAAGTCAAAAAGAAATTAAGATAACGACCCCTTTTTTTTATATATATATAAATAAGTTGAGAATTGGAATTACAGTGATTTTTATAAATACTGACGTAAGGAATTAAAGTTTTGCAATAAACACAAAAATTTAAATGAAGAGCTTATAATTTATGAGCTTTAAAGATAAGGATTGTACGAAAAACTGGGTCTGAGGCTCTGAGCCGCCAGCCCCACCTCCCAAACAACCTTCCAAACACAGACCGAGTTAGGTCGCATGCAATTTTCAAACTTTTATTTCATAATTAATTTTTAAAAATTTTATTTTGTTCATCAGTTTTTCAATTAATATTCGAGTTTCACAAGAAGTTTAGGCCTCCTTTGATGAATTTATTGCTGTCTTGGCACTTTGCCTAAGTGGGTTTTATAGCACTGCGCGTAATAACTGCATCACTCCTTAAATCGAGTGTTGACCCATTTGCACTGCTCTAAAAAGTCTTTATCTTAATTAATAGCGACGGAGAACAGGATTTTTCAATTAAGAATGAATTAACAGTAAAATTTAAAAATATTCCCATATAAAATAAAGATCTGTTTGTGTAAAGTTTGGATATGAACGGAGAAGGGAGAAGAAAGGAGGGTGGGTGGGTGATTATGAATGATTGGAGCCTCCTAATTGGTCATGCTCATCAATGAACAAGCTTAAGGAACAATCAATGTTTGGTTAAGTAAGTAGTAATTTGGTGTTAGAAAAGTTGATTAAAGTTGTGGGTTCCCCACAGGTTGTTCAAAATTAAGATTTAGAATTAGGCAAACAAATGTGTAACTAATTATCCTCTAAAAATGGTCAATCTGCTATCATTTCAAATGAGGCTGCTGCTGCTGGTGGTGGGCTAGTGTAGCTGTCTTCATTTGAAGCTGGAGGCCCACTTACGAGTGCAATTTGGTGAGCCTACTCCTTCCTTTATTTTCAATCAAACTGCACAAAATATTTCACAAAAGAAGACCCTTCTATGCTTTTCAGGCGTGTTTCGCCAAACATCTATTACTCATCACAACAATCATATTTACCCAATCATCTTCACCCTACCCTACCCTACCCTCCATTATATCATTAATCTTTTTACACACCATCATTAAATTAATATAAAAATATTGTTCTCTGCTTCCTATTCAAATATAATTTGTGCAAGATTCTTATGGTTGAGGCTAGTTGGACAACATGTAGGGTATATTCAACCACTGGCTCTAATCCTTGTTGCCATAAATTTCTCAGGCATGGTGCCATAAATTGTCCAATAGTTGCTTTCTTCGTCTCTCTCCATAGACATAGAAAAGAGGTAAAGTATTATCACATCAAGTCGGTCTAGTTGAATTACCTTCTAGATGATTCATTGTGACGTTTTGTTGTTATCCGTCGACTTTGTTTATGAGATCTTATTTCTAGATTAATCTAACTTTATTTTTGTGACTGAAATTACATCTTATATTACGGATCCTAATTCGTTGGTTCTTACTTGATGCTCACAAATAATACAACCTGGATATGAATGAAGTTGATGGTTAAAAGTGGTTTTTTATTTTTCTCTTTTAAATATACACACGTGTGAAGCAAATGAGTGATGGGCTTTCAAGATATAATGGGCTTTAACGAGCCCATATGGATCTTGAATTGGGCCTGTTCGGATGCGGTCGTAATAAGGGATCGTGAGAAACCCCACGCGATCAGAACAACCATATCAGGATAAGGCTCTTTCTTCCTCCGAACCAACATTAGCTGAAAGGGGGAAACACAGTCAGTCCAACAATGGCAGCGATATCGGTAATTTCGTCCCTATGTGTTTCCACTGTCCGCGTTCCTTCAGCTTCACTTGTATTCTCCACTGGTTCTAGAAGTTCCTCCATATCTCTAAATACCGCAAACAACGCTTCTGCCCGTCCTGGACTGCTTCATTGTTCGTTTCTTCCTTCTTCCTCCCTTTCGTGTAAATCATCCTTCTCAGGTGAGGGATTCCTTCACTCCAATTTATGTATTGGTTCGAGTGATTTAATGATTTCGCATTATTGCTTGCTCATTTGCCAATGTAATGGAGTTTATAGGAAGTAGTTCGCTGAAGTATTTATTTGCTGTATTGTGCGTTTATTACTTTCTAGGGCCCTTGCATTTCGAATTGTATACGTTCAAGGTCGCTGGGTTTGATAACTTCATGCTTGCATTCGATTTGTTATGAATTCTCTTGTATTTTCCTTTTTATTCTTCCCGGTAACCGAATTGTAAGCGAATTATCCGTTGTGTTTTACTTGTTGAGGGGAAAGACTATGCCCCGCTTCCTGCAACATTGCGGCGCCTTCTAGCGATACTTAGTTCTGTTGATATAGATTTTGTAACATTAACTTTATGCGAAAGAAGTACTAATTTGCAGGCTTGTCGTTGGGTTTGGATTGGAGTCCTAAAATTGGGGTCGGACAAGGAAAGCGTCGGAGCTTAGTGGTTAGGGCTGGAAAGGCTGCACTATGTCAGACCAAAAGAAACAGGTCGCGTAAATCCTTAGCTCGGACTCATGGCTTTCGCCGACGAATGCGAACCACCAATGGTAGAGCTGTTCTAAAGCGCAGACGTGCCAAGGGTAGAAAGGTTCTCTGCACAAAGTCCAACCCTAGCAGCGGAAAGCGTGCTTAAGCTTTTCTCGCTTTAACTATTTCTAAGGTAAATTAGGCAATGTTGTCTAATTCACTCTTCGAATGACTGCTCAAGATAGCTCATTATATTATATGATGCTTTGTTATTGATTCATTTGAATGTTCCTTAACTCAGATTATCAATGTTAAATTCAAATTACTGGATTCGACTAGCTTATGTGATTCATACTTTCCCATTGTTCATTTGAAAATCTCCTCTGAACTGGAATATGTACTCTGAGGCTTCAGGTTTGTTGTTTCTCATCTAATGTTAGGCCTTCTCGTCATTAATGTTTGGGTCTGAAATCTGAATCATATCAGTTTCTCTCTAAAATTGTTGTTGCTTGAGCTACTCTGTAGTTTATTAGATACAGATTGAAAACTATACCAAATTTCACGACAACAAGAAGAGCAATAGATTGAAAACTCAGAGTCGAGTTTATGAAAGCTCTATCTATTCTTACAATAATTATAATAATGGAACAAAAAAAATTCTTAGCTCTTCTTTTATTTTTCCACATGATCAAAGCTGTACAACAAAAATGAGAGCCCTTTCTGAAAATTCATTTCTTGCTTCACTAGAAGATGCTCGCTTTCTTCTGCTATGTTGGGGTATTTTTTTGCTTCTGATGAAAAAATTATGGAGCACAGGAGTTAACATCAGAGATTAAAAAGGTAAACTTTTAGAACTGGTGCTAATGACCAATCTCTTGAGTTTTGCTGGATCTCCCACATTGGCCCGTCCAGTAATCAACTCCATATTCTTATACAAGCTCCGTTTCACCAAATTCTTCATCATGTTCCTCCCTTCCTGAGCCTCTATCTGATTTACAGGCGACCCAATCACTATTCTACCCGTCTGTGGCCCAGAATGTGGATCCATTTTTCCTTGCTTCTCATTCTTAAACCATTGTAACAGCTTGTGTGCCCTCTTTTGAGCCAGTGGACTGCCTAGTAATGCCACTTCAAGAAGCACTGCAACAATGCCTGACTTCGCCATCTTCTCTCTCTGTTCTGAGCTCTGATGAGCCAATATCATTAAGATATAAGCGGAAAACTCGATAGATTTTGGTTCGTCCTCCCATGTCATAATCTCTATGAGGGCATCCGGGACCATTGGACTGCTCTCCATAGCCTTCTTTCCCTGTGAAGTCACCACCAAGTTTCCCAATGCTGCGAGGGCTCTATGTGAAAGGCCTTTCGATGAGGACATTTTCAAGAGGGTGTGCACCACACCATTTGAGACCAGAGGCCCTACATTTTCTAGAACTGTGGAGATGTTATGCAGAGTTCCAATGCAACATTTTTGGGTCTCGAAATTTGAGGTTGAATCTAGAATCTCCACAATAAATGGGATGGCATTTTCATTCGTCTGTAAGGCAGTAGTGAAATGGGAATTGATCAGAGACGACAGTGCCAACAACAGTCTTGCAAAATCGTGCTTTGCTGATTCATCCATGGCTCGGATGTCACTGGGAAGTTTGTGTAAGATTCCTGCCTCCACCATGAGGGCTTTGTTCCTAAAGAATAGTACAAACAAAGAACAATAAGTCCAACTTTTGGTAGAGATTCTTGAAAAAACACAAGTCAGGCCAAATGCCAAATGCTGACTTTGGCCACAACAGTTCAGACTTTAGAGGCAGGTAAAAGTACCCACAAACTCGATATACAATTACATAAACTAAAAGCGAACATCTTTTTTATTATTATGATGCAAACTAACCATTTGATTCTGATTTCAATTAAGACAGATCCAAAACTTCACTGCACTAAGCACATGGCTATCTTGCCAGAATATAGAGTTGACCCATATCCTTCAAAAATTTCCTCTCTATCTTAATTAATATATGGGAGCTTTTGGTTGTCTATGTTTATGTATACCCTTTTTTCCAAATTTGGAATATCGAGGAAATCCTTATTGCTGCACGTCTTTGAGTAAGGTTCTGTCTTCAAATTGATATGGAAATCCATAATTTCTATTCACTACTGGGGAAAGTTTTTCATTGAAAAGTACAGAACACTCACACATGGATGCACGTAATAAAACAGGGAGCAGAAAATTTTGAAGGATTTTAAGTGACTTACTCGAAGCTTCCTTTGGCAAGCTCAAGTAACGCTTGCACAGCCACTTCCGGCCGCCCCATGGTATCGGACGCCACCATTGAAACCAAGGCCGGCACAACCCCTAGTTCCACCACTAATTTCTTCACCTTCACGTCCTCTTTAGAAATTTTACCAATCACGTCGGCTGCAATCTCCTTCTCTTCCCAGTCCCCGAAGTGGAGCTTCTTCACCGTCCTTCGTAACGCCGCCGCGGATTCATCGGCACCACGGCTAACTCCGCCACTACGGTTCCAATCAGCATCTGCAACTTGTATAACTTCATTACTAGTTTCTGTAAATTTGGGTGAAGTAATGATTGAAGCAGTGGGCGAGATATACGGTTTTTTGGGCGTTTTGGAACAGAGGAATCTTCGGATTCGATTGAAGAACCGGTGCTTCACATTTGAGTAAACCCAAATGGGAGTTTGAGGAGAAGAAGACGAAGAAGAAGAAGAAGAAATGGAGGACATGGGGTTCATGATCAGAGAAAGAAATGAAGATTGAATGAATTATGAGAGAGATATAGAGAAGCAAACAGAGGGAAGTGAAGGCACATGCACTCCCCCGAACCCAATACTTAATATCATCCCATGCCTCCTCTCAACAGTCGCATTTTTAAATTTTAAATGAACGATTTCAATTAAAGAGAACAAGAAAGAACGTACGAAGGATACCGCTAATACTCTATGGTATTAGAAACACATTTTCTCTTAATTATTATTATTATTTTGATCGCTTAATTATATAATTAGTCTAACCTTATACTAATTTTTCCATCTTAAAATAATAGTTTGAATCAGCTTCGGGGAAGAATTTGTGTAATAATCGAGGCGTCCAGATCTCTGAATATTAATTGTGATTAAGTAAATTTAACATCTTAAATATATCTAAAAGATGTTGTCCGTAGAGCTACACCAAGAAAAGGGAACAAATTTCTGAAATATGAATCCCGAATCTACCAAGAGGCTGTCGTATTTAATGTAACATCCAGATTCCATATTTGTTCATTAAATGTATTTTTCATCCTTTTTTTTTGTTCTTTCTTTTAAATAGACAGTAAGAGAAATACCGGTAGGAAATCACTCAACTAATTGCAAGAACTTTTAAAAAAAAACATGTCGGACTTGCAATAGCTATAGATTATGAAATTTGGTTGACGAATGGATTGATATCACTATAACAATTTTTGTTTATATGAGCTAATAGATGAAAAGTCGGGGACTGGCAATAGCTAATGATAATGAAATTTGAACACAGTTATGTATTGAACCAAGAAAGAAGCATCTGCAAGACACATACATGACTAACTAAGGATTCAAGAAAAATACTAAATTTGGAATTTGATTTTTTCAGTCAGTGCTTATGTACAAAAAATGTTATTGAATTGATGTTATACAATACATTGAATGTCTGCATCAAATTTCGATACATCCATCATCATCATCACCACTACCATCCGTGTAATTGTCCCAGTCCAGTTGAAAAGAGCTAGTTGATTTCATCAACTCTGTAAGTCCGGTCAAATCTTCCAAATAAGTTGGATGGTTGATCGCTTGAAGAATAAAATCCATGCCCCTATTACGATATTCAGATACAACCTGCAAAATGAATATCATCATGAATCATGCTTGATGCTTGATATTAAAAGAAGGGGAAAACAACCCAAGAAGCATTCAGCAATTGAACCTGTTAAGCTTAATCTTCCTTAAAATAAACAGGTTTAGAAAATGAGAGAAGAAACTTCTAGTAGATTCAGGCTACATCCTCTCTAGACTATTACTGAATGACCTTCCTGGTTTAGCGGTTCAGAAACTGAAACTCTTTCCATATTTGATATCATTGTTCCCAGAGTTGCAGCCATTACATCTTCAGCTAAATTCAATAATCTTTGTATGAGCGTGCTTCAAGAGGAAATGGTGTTGGAAGGAATTTTCGCGAGGACAGTTGTATCGCTTTGGAGAGTTACCACCTAATCCAACTGTTTGAACCATTCAAATGTCCAAAATAATTGGATATTGGATTGGTACGAGCAGGTAAATTAACTGAATCCATTTTCTTCTACATCTCTAATTAGGTCGATTATGCTAGTCCCAAAATCCAAACGTCAAGGTCTACGAATATGAATTGAAATGTTTGAATCAACCTTTGTGTGTGTGTGTGTGTGTGTGTCTCTTTGTGCGTTTTTGTGTGTGGCATTAACTTACCAGGCTGGAGCAAGCTGTACAAGTATTTGATGAACGGCCAACAAGTGTCATCTGAGAAAACTGTGAGAGGGAGCCTCGAATTTGATGGGGCAAGATACCCAGAGGTTGCTCAGATGCTCCAGAGTTCGATAGTTCACATTCAGCATATATTCTGTACAATTTGGAGTAAAGACCAATAAGGCATTGTCAAACACCTCTGAAACCAAGTATAAACCCCCATTAACTCGACTTCTCACACCTAAGCAACTTTTCAGTAGTCAAGACACAGAAATTTCAAGCCTTTACCACCACTGTCTGAGAAGGCTTACCCTTCGGGATGATGTAAAATTCCAACCAGAAGTTCAACTGCAATGGCTGACGCAATGGGAGCAAGCCCTGGGCGAGTAACAGTGCATTGTTGATCCAATGTGCGATTGGCAGTTGACTGCAAGAACATGCAACTTGAGAATAAGCACAAAAAAAAAAAAAAACAACAACCAAACTGCAGCACATGAGCTTGAGAAAATTACATCAATGGGCGCAACAACATCATTACAGAAGTAACAGCCCAATCTCTGCTTTGTGTTTGCAGCATTTAAAGAAAGATTGGCTATATTGGTTTGAGATGTGGAATCATGGCAGGAACCAGAAGGACCAGCTCCATGGCGCATAACTAAGAAACTATCAAACCCCAAAGCTGCAGTGATTGTAACCTGCAAACCAGTAAAATACATTAAAAATTGAAATGCGATGTATGAGAAGCCTATACACAATTTCTTCAACAAAAATATACCTTGTTTGTATTGGCACATAGAAGTGTAGGAAGCCACCGACTTTCCCTAGTATCAGTCAACAAGAAAACTGCATCATGAGAATTAATTAAATCATCGAGTCGTCTACAATCATCAAGCATGCTGGCTGCTTCATTGTCTGAAACAGGATGACCAGGCATTGGTATGGAAATCACAACACCTTCGGCTTCCTAGTTTTTTTTTTTGAAGGAAAAGAAAAAACCACAAATGAATAAAATGATAAAATCAGGTAATTTTCTCTCTGCTGGGGTCATGCATCAAATTTTACCATGGCGGGAAAAATTCGATTGAGACTTTTAACTGCTGCTTCGGCTTTAAAGTCACCACCATTGAGGCAGTCCTCCATTGTGTAAAGTGATTGCCTCAATGGATTCGACATAGCTACCCTTCCACTGTCAACTAGTGTAATTTTCCGTATACCCCATGCCTACAAATGAGTCACCTGTCAACAAATAGATAGAAACTAACTACAAGTACAACTTTCTACAAAGCACTCACCATAAGCATACGTGCAACCTGACATCCAAGAGTACCTGCCCCAAGCAAGAGACACTTGAGAGAAGACAAGATGTTTATGTTTAAAGAAGGCAAAGCACGCCACCTCATTAGTCTCAAATTCAAATCTGCAGCTGATATAGCTAACCTGTCAACAATGTACATATCAGTCAATAACTGCACATCCTCTTCCTCGACCAAAATGCCTGGAACATAGAAATATACCGAGTTGGGTCCATGGATTTTGCAAGGTTAATAGATTTATGGCATTTCTTCCCTCTGTTCAGCTCCCATCCAACCACATTAGGCATGCATTGTTGATCTCTAAACCCTATAGAAAAAAGAAGAAGAAAAAGTTGGCTGAGCTACTTTGTGGGTTAGAGAAAAAACTGGCGCTGCTACAAACTTCTTTTACTACCTTGGGTATCATCGATCAAAGCTTTACCAACAAGAGATAAAGTAAGATCTGCAAAACCACGGTTCTCTCTGTAGCATAAAAAGTTCACCGACTTCAGATTCCATCTCGAGTAAATTAGAGCTAGGAAGTTGCGAAGAGGCCAACCAGGATTATTTGGAAGATGACAGGGGTCATAAAAGCCAAAAAGAAGCTGCAAGAAGAGACTAGACAGGCTATAAGAAAGTTTCATCAATAATTGTATGGTCATGAGAGCTCATAGCACTTTTAATCACCAAACTATCTAATGGAACTATCTGTCTAGTAAAAGCCTACTTTCCTTACTAGAAGAGTAACCCCAACAGACCTTTTCCCCATTGTTTTGGCAGGCTTCAAAATCTCTCAGATGCTTAATGCTAGCTTGAGAACTTGAATCAATATTCACCAAGAAAAAAGGTATGTCTGCAGCAGGATGAAAATTATACAGTAAAAAACCAAAACTTCACTTGTAATCTATAAAACTCTGAAACAGCGAAGAATGCAAGCCTACCAGAAGTTAGGTTTGAGCTGCGCCACTGAGCAAAACTTGAGGAAACTGATTCAGCCTATATATTAAAACAAAATATAAATATAAAAATTGCAATAGCTTTTTGAACACTTAACAACAGGATATAGACATAGTTAAAATCTAGCATACTTCTTCCAAGTTAAACCAGTGTGAAGCAGGTTTCAGTTCAACTACAGTTGCTGGAGGATTGAGAACAAGAGCAGGGAAAGCAAACCAATAGTGAAAGTTCCATTTCTTCAAGTCTGCAAATGAGATCAAAAGGAATCTTGCAAGTACTGAACTATCCTCTATAGCTTTTCCGCTGAGAATATCCTCCCAAATCTAGTCACGACAATGGAGAATTGAGCTTGTAACACAAACTTAACGCAAACAATCTGCAAGATTTTGTGATGTAATAACTTTATCCTAAACAAAAAATAGAAACTGCCACTGCCCGTGTACTGTATCCAAGAAATGAAAATCATTGAGCGTAATATACCTTCTTTGCTTCAGATTTTAGTAAGCTTAGCTTGTCAAGGGCATGGAAGCTTTCCACAGTATTTGTATTGTATAAGATTCCAGGAACAGAGCACCTATTCCTGTTGCCTTTAGTAGTTAATGGTGCTGATGATTCGCTGCTTACTTCGGAAGGCAATGACTCAGATAGAAGCGTCAAATGATTTGACACTTGAGAATGTGCACAAGGTGCAAAGAAACCTACAAGGAGATGGTTCTTGATTGTCTTAATACATACGCGCTGTGAATAACCAAAGTAAGCCATCTAAAGAATGCTAATGCATTGACGAAGTATAAAGATCCAAATTATGTATCTTTTATTTTCTTTTCTGGTTGCAGAGAGAACCATTGCATATAAGCAAAATCAAACTATATATTATCAGAAGTTAGAATTTAAAGGATATCCAAAACAAACAAGTATTCAAATTCAAACAGTATATTCATCAAATATATGATTCCGCTTAATCACATTGATTAACCAACATTCTATCCTCGTCAAAGAGTTTGATTTGGAGTCAAGACCTGACTTTAGGTCATGAGATCAACTGAAATACGAAATCGTTGACACCATAATTTGTGGCCTCTAGGAATCGGGAATCACACAACAAAAGAAAGAAAGAAAGAATAAGAAAAAGAAGAAGAAGCGGACCAGTGATTGGAATAGGGGAATCGTCGATGCCTAGTTCATTGAGCTTCAAGGAAGAGAGCCTATGCCAGAATCCTTCGTCCACCAAGCTTTGGAATGGTGCGAATTGCAATATAGATCCCTTATCGTTAGCGGCCATAGTCTTCTTCTTCTCGCTCTATTTCCTCTGTCGATGGGGGAAGTCTGAACAAGAAGAACTAGATTCCGTCTGGCCCTGTAATTTTGCCTCGTAAATCGCAAGACGCTTAAGAGAAAGAATTTTGGTATTTTTTAAATGGCCGAAGTCGCCTTATAGTTTTACATTTTTAATTCATTTATCTAATTAAAAGTTTTTTTAATTCTAGAAAAATAATAAAATAATCATTTTTTTCGTTTAAAAAATATTTATATTTTGAAATAAAATAAATAATTTTATCTATCATTTAGACTACCTTCTTTTTAACATATTGATATTATTTTCTAAAAATTATTTATTCAATAAGTTGAAACTAATATATAGATAATCATCCAATTGGGAGTAGCACGGTTAAATACTAATTGTTCCGTTTAACTTAATTATATATATATATATGATATGTGTTTTAAATTATTTATTTATTGTATAAAATATGTGATTTGGTTAAAATTGATGGAAGATTAAGTATGACGTATTTTAAATGTAATTCTGGTATTTAGAATGATATAATTAGGCTGCTCTGTAATAGCATTGAGATGTATTTCTAATAAAAAATAGTAATTTATTAACCAATTTAGTTACTACGAGAAAGAGGAGGCAAAAGAAGTTTCATCCACAAAATCCTAACCAACTCCGGGAATCAATGAGATCCCGTCCTATAAAATGACCTTCATTTCCAATTATTCAAATCACTCCTCTCAATTTCACTTCAAATTTATCCCTCCAACAAAAGAAGCAGGAGCAGGGCAGTGCAGGGCAAGGCAGGGGTACAATCATAATAAAAATGGCAAAATCCTCTGCTGCTATCATCCTTCTTTCTGCCCTCTGTTTCCTCTCCTTCCTCGACGTCACCCTCTCCGAAAAAGATCGCTTCTTCGTCGACGGGCGTGTTTACTGTGACACCTGCCGCATCCAGATCATCACCCGCATCAGCACATTCTTGGAAGGTAAGTAAGTTGGTATCCATCCTACGTTGTGTATTTGTGTTTCCTAAATGATTGAATTGGTTATCAGGAGCAAAGGTGAAGTTGGAATGCCGGAAGGAAGGAGGAGGAAACGTGACGCTGAGTAGGGAGGCGGAGACCGACAACAACGGAAAATACCGCATTGAAGTGGAGGGAGACCGTGAGGAGGAAATTTGCGAAGTGTCACTGGTGAAGAGTAGCGAGGAGGAATGCAGTGAGCTTCCTAGCGATGGATTTGCTCATCGGGCCAGAGTCAGCATCACTGCCAACAATGGTATCACAAGCCCTGTTCGTCAAGCCAACCCACTGGGCTTCATGAGGAAGGAGTCCGATCCGGGGTGCAAGGAGGTTGTTCGTCAGCTTGGATACGATGAGGCTGGCCTTCTTGTTTGAGCCCCCCACTCTCTGTATTCCTTGTTCCATTAAATAATATTATCAACCCCGCCCTGACTTGCCCTGCCCTGCCCTGCTTCGCCTTATCTAATGTATGCACTCTACCCTCTTTAATAAACTCTATTTATTTTAATCCAAGGCTCAATTTATTCTCTTTCTTTCTTTATATGAATGCCGTGCATCACACGCTATATATGTATATATATTATAACCCTATTGTTTAATTTATCATTCATAATCTCAAGCCACATCGCCCATCCGGCAATATGAATCATCGATCACCATCGTTAACCACAGATCAAAATATTTACATAATATCCACTAAATTTTAAACTGTATACCTCTCTATTTTCCACATAAAATCATCGACAAAAAGATGGGGTTAATTCAGGACGTTTGGCCGTGTTGACCGATAATCTTCTGGCGTTTGAGAGGAAAAACTTGGGCGAAATCCTGTTCTGCCACCGTGAGATGCCACCCCTCCACCGCATCCAATTCAAGCTGATGAATAATCCCAGAAGCAGCATCGTAAAGCTGCCCATAATCCTCGGGAAGCTCTCCGGAAAGGATTCGACAATTAGGCAGCGGCGGCTTGGCTCTCCGGCGGCCGGCTCCGATGGGCACGTTCCGTAGCGCCCCACCTGCCGTCCAGTACCTTTGACAACCCTTGCAGAAATGTCTGGGCTGATTAACATTGTAATTGTTGAAGTAACAGAATTTGGTGTCCATGCTCTTACATCTAGGACATGGAATTATTTTCTCCGGCCTCTTCATCTCTGGTTGATCGCCACCGCCACCGTCACCACCTTTCTCCGGCTCCTCCTTGATGCTTCTGGTCTGTAAAGTGATGACGGTGCCAAAGAGCTTAATTCCACCAGTGTTGCTACAGTGAACCTCAGCCATATATGATGAAACAGAGAGAGAGCGAGAGAGGGTTTTTGTTTTGTTTTGTTTTGTTTTGTTTTGTTTTGTTTTGTTTTGATGGGTAAATTTGTGCAGAGAAGAGATGTAGGGAAACGGGTTTATATACAGATGGAAGTGATGGAAGTAAAAGTGGTTGATAAAACATGAGAATCAATGGGACTAAACAGACGCCAATTACTGAAATTGGTATGGTGTATCGATCATTTGCTGCATGTCATCATCACGCGCTTCTCTATCAATAAAGAGAAAAAAAAAAAGAAAGAAAGTATCTGAAAAGTAGTTCCTAATCCAAGCACCCATATTGGTTGATCACACTTTTGCTACAAACCCAAAGAGATTTTTTCTTTAAAAAAAGAAAGAAAAAAAAAGAAAGAACTTTTTGTTATTGGAATTTGGCTCTTGATTAGTCTTCCATTCTTTATGAAAGAAAAAGGAAAAGAAGTTTAGGAATAAATGGTGCATCCGGTGTCCTTCTTCTGGTTTAAGTTTCACATAATTCTTTCTTTTTCTTTTTCTTTCTCTTTTTCTCTCTTAGCTTTGGGGGTGAGATTGTTCTTAAAGTTGGTTTGATTCTTAAAGTTGAGAGCTTTGTTGATATATCCATCTTCCAAAAAGCCTGCTTTTTTTTATGGTTGAAACCCAATGGGTGGTGATGAAGTTTTGTTGTTGATATTAAACGTGAAATTTAGTGGTATGGACAAAGTGTTCAAAGTATCTATCTATCTATCTTTATTTCTTTCATATTGGAAATTAAATTATATGATAAGGAAAGAAAGCAGGTTTTGATATGGGGGATATATTTTTCTTTTAATATACAAGATTCTTCTTTATCTATGTCAACCAGCAAAGCAAGTTTTTATATGCAATAAAAACAACACAAAAAGGCATCCTTTATTTTTGAGTGCTTCTCTTTAATTACTTCAAAGTTGGAGAAAGCTATGCAACACATAACCCTACCATCCCATATTCAAATTTATTAAAATCATAATCTTCTGATCGTTTGATATTAGTCTAGAAGCGATGATCACGACACGAATGATTCAATTTCTGATCATAATCACTAACTCAAAGTCTTAAACACCTTTACCTAAAAACATATCCAAATGACTTTAGATTCTATCGAATAGTCGTAAAGGGTTGAATTTTACCCAACAATCCTTACCAAACACAGTGCTGGTTGGACTTCTCGATCAAATAAGCTCAAATCCATACCATTCCTTGCAAATCTTCTTTTACTTGGCAACTCTATTATTATTATAATTATGGTAAGTTTGGTTTTGTAATTAGGAATTAGGCGTTACTTGGCAACTCTTCTTCTCTTGGATGCTCTCTTCCTGCAACTGTCTAAACAGGCCCAAAACACACCAAGTGGACCACAGCACCAACCAACCAACCATGGCTCGAACAGGCGCTGGGCCAAAAGCCGAAAGGTGGCCCAACTCCGCTTGGGCACGCTTAGATGGTGCCCCAAGTGAGACAGAAATACATATTTTTTATTAATTTATTAGTTTTGTAGAGAGAGAGAAGAAAGCGTGAGTGATGTAAAAATTAGGTCTGAATTTTGATCAGCTGGTTGTACTAATTCAATTATGCATTCATCAGAGAAAGCGACTGAGACTGCGACTGAAAATTGCCAAAAAGGGGCACCAACCACTCTATCTACCTACCCGCCTTGCCTGCCTGCCTGCCTGCCTGCCTGCCTGCCCGCCCGCCCGCCAGCACTGCTCACTGCTCACTGCTCACTTGCTCACCCCACCAATCATATAACTAAGATACTGTGTCCATTCCATTAATCTTATAATTAATTGTGTTCTACAAAAAGAAGGTATTTAATTTATTCCATAATTTGTACAACAAATTGTCAATGATATCATAATGTTCATATAGATCTTATTTGAACTTTTTCAAAGCCTACAACAACAGAATCATCTTACTTACTTTCTTATTAGCTACTCAAGTCCATTTGTAGACACATAACACCAAAAAGAGAATTGCATCTTACAAAGCCACTTCTAATCAATAAAGACTATATAGATCTACACACAAACACTTAGTGGAATATTGAATTATAGGTATGATACATATTTACTTCAAAGTTGTTTAATTGGAATGTGTAATTATATATATATTTATTTATTTTTAATCGAAAATAATAATAATAATAATAATAAAACTTTGTCTTAATTCAACGCTAGCCAGCCATAGGTCCCACTGGCCACGTGTGATTGTGGAATATTAGATAATAGAGGACAAAGTTAGGAGAAAGCTGTCCCACAGTAGATCCTCTCTGATGTATACTTTGCATATATTCATACGCTACATACTCAATTATCATTAATTGAATCTTGTGACATTTCGAGTAAAATATTAATTATCTCGACCTACTAGTTTTAATTTTGTGTTTTATTATTATAATTCATTTTCTACGCACAATTCAAATAATTGGAAGAATCAATTAAAGTTTATATCATAATAACAAAAATTAGGAGACTCATATTTATATAGTGCAATTCAAATCTGAAACATGGGGTTATATCACGATCACTTGGCTCAAGATGGGCCTAACCCTTAAGGCCTTTGCTCACATGGTCGGGCTTGGCGTAGTTGGATTAAGCTTAGCCTCAACCCAATACGTTGGACCATCTGATTCGCAAGGTCTGTTCTTTTAGGGCAACCAAAGACGCGAATATTAAAAAAAAAAAAAAAAAAAAAAAGGGTAGTTCCATTATTCATCGTTAAATTCTGGATTATATTCTAAGATGTGTGAAGGTGAAGAGAGAGATATTAGAATAGGTACTTAGAATCCATGTCTAAACAAAAAAGAAAAAGGGTGCACTTCCAAACAACCACTTAATTGCATCGTACACATAACCTAATGTTTGGACCCATTGTCACGCAGATATGTCTCCCTATTTTGCTCCCATCCCTCTTTTATGTCTCCTCTCCTCCTTTTCCCAACTTTTAAGATCAAAAAACAAATCCAAATAATACCCACTTTCTTCTTCCTCTTCTTGTTCTTCCTGCTCCACTTCTCTGTTTTGTGCTATATTAATTACACTTGTGTGTTACTTAACTGAATTGATTGGAACCAATTACTACAAAATTGGGATATTAAATACAAGTATAGAATATTAAACTTGTCCGTGAATTAGTGTCAACTAGCTTATTAGGGTTAAATGACTGTTCTTAGCGTCCAAAAAAAGAAATATCCAAATTGATTATGAAAACCGACACACTAACTAACCCATTAAAACAAGCTCTACTCATTTAATTTCAAACCCCCTCCAAGATTAATGCAAAAGAAAGCATTGCATTAATTGCGCAAAAAATGATACAAATAGTAATTAATCAAATCAGCTCCCTTAATTACAGCCAGCGATGTAAAACCCTAATGAAAATATAATAAGATTAAATTAGTGAATTATTGATTATATGGTTATAGGAGAAGATCCAGTGCGATGATCTCCACTGACTCGAGGCTGCTCAAATTTAATATATAAGATATTATTGTCTTCGTGCATAATGATTGTATGAGATCAATCTTTACAAAAGTTGATAATTTATTAATAAATCAAAGTTGGTTCATTTATTAATTGAAATGAAAAGAATTAAAGCCTATTATTGCTGTTGGTTTGAATTTTACCAAAACAAGACAATTTCATTCTACAAAAAGAAATAAGTGATTAATTAATTAATTATGCGGTGGAAATTAAATTATAATGATTTTGGCAAAGCCACTGCCAGCTTCCTCCACACATCTGAGGGTGTAATAATGAATGCGAATTTGAAACTGGAGTTGAAAACCGTAATCCTTGAAAAATATATATATTACGTAATCATTTCAATTGCAGAAGAGAGAAAAAAAAAAGGAGGGAACTTTATAAAGTTGGAGTAAATTTATGTTAATGGCGGAGGGGAAGAAAAGAGAGAGAGAGAGAGAGAGGGGAAGAAAAGCAGGTTGAATGGGCCCATGATATGTCCTCTCAAAAGACCCCCAGATGTGATTTTAATCTTTCTTCAATTCTGCATCAACCCAAATTCCTATTTATTTTTTGGGTGTCATTTCATTTAATTTGCTTCCCAAAATTCCTCCTCCATAATCATGTTAGGAGACAGACCAGGAGGTTGTGAAGGCTCGTCATCTCGGTCGGCCACCGTCGATCCACAACAACAGCTGCAGCCTCCGCCACAGCCCACTCAGCCCAGTGCTGTTCCCTTGAGCCGTTACGAGTCGCAGAAGCGACGAGATTGGAACACTTTTGGGCAATATCTAAAAAACCAAACACCCCCAGTGCCGTTATCCCACTGTAACTATAACCATGTTCTTGAATTTCTTCGATACCTGGATCAGTTTGGAAAAACAAGGGTTCACTCACATGGGTGTGTGTTTTTCGGGCAGCCCGACCCGCCTGCTCCCTGCCCTTGCCCATTGAAACAGGCTTGGGGCAGTCTGGATGCCCTGATCGGCCGACTCCGTGCCGCCTACGAGGAGAGTGGAGGTTCCCCAGAGGTGAACCCTTTTGGAAATGGAGCCATTCGGATGTATCTACGAGAGGTGAAGGATTGTCAAGCGAAGGCCAGAGGAATTCCGTACAAGAAGAAGAAGAAGAAGAAGAGGAATCAGATTATTAAGGGCAACGATAATAATGACACCAACGCTGCTTTGACCCAGATGGCTTGATCCTTCCTTCATCCATTTCCATGGTGATTATAATTCTTCCTTCATCCATTTTTTTGTTCTTTTAATGTCATGTCATCATCCATTTGAAATATAATTCGAAAACCCATGCTTTGAATCATGATAGAAATATATATATATATATATTTAAGAAGATGGGTTGATTGGGAAATCATGATCGGATAAGTGCATTAAAAAAAAAAAAAAAAAAAACCCTAATTTGAGGATGCTTCTGAAAACCCTAATTTGCACCATACACCATTATTTAGAAAGGGAAAAAAGAAATGTGAAAACAGATGTTCATCTTTTTACCCTTTCTGATGCCATCAGAAATAGAGCTTTGATTGGTGTGCCATTCATTCACACCCTCTCTCTCTCTCTCATCAAATCAACCAAAACCACACTGTTTATTTAATATTTCAAACTAAAATGTTTACTTTTCAATAGATTTGGCCCTTTTCTGATTCTATTCGATTTTGTGCTCCCCATGCATGGGCATCCATCATCATCATCATTACCATCCAATGTCATGTTCACATGTAATCTAATTACCTACCTAATGCTTTTTTAATTTTATATATGTATCATTAGACTATAGTTGATATTAATTCAGGATAGTTTGATTGCTAATTTCAAATGGATGAAATTTTGAAGTAATTAATGAGGTTTAAGATAGTGTGTTTGATTAATTAGCTCAATAATTTTCAAATTTCAAATCAATTAAAAATTCTATCTTTAGCTCTTCATTTATGTAGCTCAACCTACACTCTTCAGTACTATTTTCCCCATTCATGCAGGAATCCAAAACAAATAATTCAATTTTTTGAAAATTGTGATTTCTTTTACAAATTTCAAAGAAAAAAAAAAAAACCCCAAGTTTTTATTTTGAATTTTATTCGTAAAAGGTAGATAATAATAATAAAAAATATAGATATTTTTAGTTGTGGATTATAATAAACCCTTAATTGCATTATATATAATGCGCCACACTGAGATTTCCGTAAATCATATAGGTTTATAATATTAATACCATTTCTTTTTGCTGTCACATATGCCCCCACAAACTTATACTAAATGAATATTTGTTGTAATTGCAGGAAGTGAAAGGAAGATGGGTGTGAGGAGGAAGGGAAGAAGTGGAGAAGAAGAATTGCAATATTGGTTGTGAAGAAGAGGGTGAATTGTGGTTTTGAATAATCTTATCTTAGATGGCCCTTCTTCTTCATCATTCTACATATTTTACCAATCTCAATCTCAATGTCAATGTCAATGTCAATGTCACACAATATTATGTTACCCATCTTCTTTCCATTAAGGTAAACACAACAATTTTCTGTTTACTGTCTTTTCATTTTCAAACTAGAACATCAAGAATTTATCTTTTCATTGCATATATATATATATAGATTGAGATGCAGCTGCAGCTGGAGGTTGAACATTGTCTCCTAGTCCTTGTCCCATGATAGTTGTTGTATTTTGTTGTTATTTGTTTTTGGGTTCTTGCCCATTAGTTCTGTTTTGACTACTACTCCTTCAATTCAATCGTTTACACAAAAATAGGGGCATAAAACACACTACTTGCTGAATTTGTGGAATGTATTCTGTTTATTTAATGAAAGAAATATACCATTTGGAACGAAAAAAAGATGAAAATGTAAATTGTTTCCCGTTTTTGGAGGCGTGGGGAAGAATAATATCTGTGTGTCCCGACATAGATCCTGTATTTAGAGGAATTGAAGTCGAAGTCCATAACAATCCAAGCTTTGATACCGTTAATGGCGAGGATTTTGAAAGGGTGGGAAGCGACAGGGGGAATGGGGCGTGGGATCGTGTCTTTGAAGAGGCAAGGGGAATTAATTGGCTGACGAGGTTGGAAGTCAGGTATGAAAGTGCATTTTCTGGACAAAAGGAAAATCCACTGGAAAAGGTTGGGAAGTGGGTGTGTGTGTGTGTGTGTATGTCAGCAAAGGAGTTGGTGGGTTAGGCTTCATGAGGGACTTCAAAGTTTTCAACTTGGCAAAGCATGGCTGGTATCTGGTGATAAATCTTATTATGCCCACTGCGTATAGCCAAGCTTTGGTGACATTATTGTCTTTCTAATGTAAGTGCGCTGTCTGTGGGCAGGGGCTTGTGGACTTCGATCAATTACTGGGATTGATGGGGTGTTGGAGATTCATTGTGGGTACACCAAAGAATCTATATAGCCAATTCGGAAGCTGACAGAGGACAGTGGAAGGCGTCGGAGGTAAGGTCTTGGAAGCTGAATGCTGATGAGGGTTGGATCGTTAAGACATTGGAACGGGCGACCATTGCTAGGAGGTTGCAAATACATTCATCGTACTTGGGCGGTTAACTTGCTCCAAGCCAAAGCCTTTCTCGGAAAAAAGATATCACTAGCCCCACAAAAAAGAGTATTATATGTAAGAAAAGATCCTTAGTACCCGATACTAATAATCCTATTAACTCATATTTTATTTAGATATTTATATATTTTAGAAATAAAAATTTAGATATCTTAATGATAAATCTAGAAGATCAAATCTCTCAATAATATGGAGTGGGTGAATATTTCAATATAATATCTACTAGGGTGAACTTAGATCTCAATAATATCTACTAGTGATGATAATATTTACTAGGGTGAACTTGGGCTTGGACTGAGATCTCAATCTACTAGGGTAAACTTGGACTGAATCTCAACAATATCTAGTCCAAGTAACTTGGACTGAGATCTCAACAATATCTAGTCCAAGTAACTTGGACTGAGATCTCAATAATATCTGATGAACATGGACTGAGATCTCAATAATATCTGATGAACATGGACTGAGATCTCAATAATATCTACTAACAGTAAATTTAAATGTTACAAATGGTATATCTACTAGTAGTGAAACATTCATTCTAAAGTGTGAAAACCTCTCCCCCTAACATAAGCTACTAGTGGTGAAACATTTCTTAAAAGTGTGAAAACCTCTCCCCTAACATAAGCGTTTTTAAACATGGAGAAAAAACCCGGAACTAAAAGCACATAGACATCAGAAAGAAAAGTCCAAAAGGGATAATAGCTATAACGGTGGGCAGTTACAATATCAATTTGTGTTTAATTTATCCCAGTTTTAAAATAAGACGAAGGTATTCCCATTATTTTTTTAGAACAGTCAGTGTGGGGGTATGGGGAGGGGGCATTCAATTCAGCACTAATTAGAATGGCAAGTTCTTGAAGACTAAACTATTAGCTTTAAGTATACAGAAATAGAATAAAACAATACAACAATACAACAATAAATGTAGTACAAGTTAATTGAAGCAAAAGGAAGGAATGGTGACTACAATATCACAATATCATTTTAAAAGAAGAAAAAACTGATAAGATTACAGCTAACTCGAATACATTTAGACTAAATAAAGGTCCAGACTCCTTCCAAATTCAGGTTCTTTTTCTATTCAATTAGACAAAAGGAAAAAAAAAAAAAAAAAAAAAAAAAAAAAAAAAAAAAAAAAGAGCTAAGAACAATAAGAATATTGAAATAGGTCTAACAATCTGTCTGCCTTAGCGGTTCACTTATACCCATATCAGCTGCAATAATATGTACTTGGAGAAGGGCGAGACAAAGGTGGAAGCTCTTCCAACACAACGTTGGACTATCAAATGTCGCTAACCATAGATGTCTGCAAAAACAGCCACAAGATGTACGGAAATCAGAAACAAATAACACATTATGCCAAACTAAGAATTCCATGCATACACAAATGTATTGTTAATGAACATTAGAAAGAATGGAACTTGTAATCTCATGAGATATTTTAAACCCTTCTTCTTCACCTTTCTTCTCGTGACCACCCCCCCCACAATGCACTACAGAGTTCATCAAACTGAGTTTGAGGCATCTAGAACTGTTTCCAATTGGGAAAGAAAAAATCATTGAAGTTTGTCGACCCATGAGTGTCCCAAGGGGTTCAGATTCAAGACAATAAGATTGGATATTTTTACGGATTCTACCAGGACAGACAGACAGACAGAACATTGATATCATTTTATCCAACAAGTTTATACAGGAAGATAACTCGCAAGATATTTGGCAGCATTCATAGTTACGAACCCAAATATAAGTTAACAAAAATGAAAAAGAAAGAAGGACGTTAAATTATTCATCAAGCATGCCAATTCCAATTCCTCGTCTTGGATAAGTAACAAATTATATTCAAGCAAAGAAGAATATGCAAGGGACAAGATAACATCAAAAGGGAGTGGGGCCATAATAAGCTAAAAGGCTTACGGTTAGCAAGAACAATGGAACATGCAAGTACTAAGTGATCATCACCCTCCTATAAACTTCTCCTACTTCTTGTGTCCAAGATTTTATAAAAATTTGAAACCGAGCATTACAGACTACTTTCCCTGTGCCAAATCTGTTTTGTCTCTTGTATAACAAAGAATGTTTTCCCTCGGTCTCTAAACATGCTACAATCACTAAAAGCTTCAAATATTAAAATGACTACAGCATCAAACCGCACGTGACTTAACGAGTGAATCACAATACGAATGTTCAGCTAATTTTACACACTAGTACTGTATACAAGTTGCTGCTTACTAGCCTGCAATGTGAACTTTATGATACCAAATGTTCCCATCACTACAATCTTAACCAGTAGAAGAACACTAAAGATGAGAATTGGAAAATCAGCAGTTTGATCTGCTGCCAATTTTGAGTTCCTAGTATAAACAATTGGCAGAAATTTCTCACTTGGAGAAACTAATGGGTTATTTGCACCCTTACCTACCTAATCAACTCCTAAAGTACCAGATTATAATTGGATAAACGAGAAGATCAGGTGAAGGACATGCGCTGTAGAAGGATGAAAGATGGATTGATAGATAAAGACAAGCAGTTCAAAATCTCCTCAATCTAGTTAGCGAAGTTTGTTCGGTTAATTGGTTAACTATGGAAAATTGAGTTCATGGATGATTTCCCCAAATCAACGGTCCACCCCTTGCAAATACTTGAACAGCGAATTAGGGGAAACTAAAAGCAAAAGTAAATAACGAAAAGTCTAACCTCTTCAAAAAAGACCATAACTATTAGACATCATCATTAAAAGGGTATATGTCTTGAAAGGGTTTGATCCTAATGCAAGTGGAAACAACGCTCATAAAACTCCAGAAGTTGACTCTACTATGTCTCGAGAATCACGTAAAGGAAACAAAAAGAGCCCGAGTGAGCTTCGAACAATCGATTCCTTCTAAGCAGACGCCATACTGTGACATTGTAGGAGCAAACGTGCAGAACAACAAATCCTAGCAATCTCATGCATATTCTGAAAGGTTCAAACTCCAAAGGTAGGTATGCAATAAGAAATAAGAAATAAGAAATTGCAGCTCCTTCATCTTAAAATAATACCCATCAAGCGTACCTCTAATCCTTCACACACTAAACCAAACATATTAAAGAAGTAGAAACGAGTAGTGGTGAATGCAATTACATTTGTATTAACACTTAAAAGGAAGTTGATTTTTAAAACAAATGAATGGGAAATTGTACATTTAAGAGAGTAACCCCCAACCCACAAATAAAGAAAGGTAAGAAATTTTGGTTACCATTGGAACCTGATTTCTTCCCACGCTTGATCCTCTCGAGTTGAACTTGAGTTTCCGTGAACATCTGCATTCGCTGCACCTCCAAGTCCTTTGCAAACTGCATTCTCTGCTTCTCTAATTCCACCATCTGCCTTAACTTCTCTGCTTCCACCCTTTCATACATCTTCCCAAATCTCTCTATTGCTTCGGCCAACCTTCTCATACCCCCTCCTTCTCCCTCCTCCTCCTCCTCTATACCCCTCTCCTCCGCATCTGCTTCCGCCTCCTCCTCCTCTTCCTCCTCCTCTTCCTCTTCCTCTTCCTCCTCTGCTTCTGTAGCAGCTGCTGCTGCAGCCATAGCCGAATAATTCCTGCGAAAATGCCCCCCATCCACCACTGCCAATGGCCGCTTCTGCGGAATCGCCACAGAAACCGCATTTGCAGTCCCCGAAGGCGGCGCCTTCCGGTAGGAAAGAGGACGCACCATCGGCGGAGATGGAGACATGGAGGTGGATGGCTTTTTAAGAGAAACATTAGATCCGATAAGAACATCGAGGCGATCGTAAAAGGGCCAAGAGGAGGTTAGGGATCCGTTGGAAGCGGAAACTCTAGCCTTCTCGTTCTTGTACTTCTTCTTAATGGTATCGATTCGGTTTTTGCACTGGACATCAGTACGGTGAGTCTTCTTGGAGTGACCATGGAGGGCATTGACGGCTTCAGCCACATCCTGCCAATCCTTTTGACGGAGATTCCCCCGGTTGAGCTCGACAAAACGGCGACCCCAAAAGTCGATGAGAGTGGAGGTAGCCTCCTGGCTCCAGCAGTCTTCACGAACGGGTATGGGTCGGGAGTGGCCAGACGACGGTGTCAAGGAATCTGTCATGTCGCCCATCGAGAGCGGCAGCGGAAATAGAAATATCGTAGGTGACCGACGATCGGAGATAAGAGATGTAAGGGATTAGATCGGGATGGGGATGGGGCTGGAGGAGAGAGGAAAATGGTAGGGTTAAGCAGGGAAGGGTTAAGGGTTGAGGTTAAAGAAGTTGCGTCGGCGACGAAGTGCCGGACGCGTGAGCCGAATGCGTCGGGGGGAGAGTGAGTAATACGGTACGGTCGAGCCGTTGATGTCGCCATTCCGGGAGAGAGGGGGAGCCGTGTCGCATCAATGGCTTAGGTTGCGTCACGGTTGAGATTGACGGTGAGGTACCGGCTCGGCTCGGGTTGGCTCGGGTTGATGGAATCATATTGCTGAATCGAATTGAATTCAATCATGGACAAAGACATGTAAACCTGCGTCAGTACAACTATTTGGATCTTGGAGGGTTTGGTTTGGTTGGGTTTGGTTGGTTCGGTCCGATGTGGGTGACAAAAGGTGGGGTCACCGTTCTGTAACCCGCACCCCATCCCAACTTCTCGAATTAACCTTCTTCTCCATCGCAGGTCATGAAGTTCCGGTTGGGCCTGGACTGGACCTTCCTTTGCTTTTGACCCAACTCCCACCCGATCCTTATTTTGACCCGACTTTATCAAACTTCCCGCTGAGGACTATTTTTTACCCTTAAAATATAACTACCAAAAACATTTTTGGATAAGAAAATCCATTTTCTTTATTTCTATAATTAATTTTTAAAAAACGCTAAAAGGCTCCGATTAGTCCACAACGAGAATGGGCCTATATATTTTACGAGCCCAGGCCCAGTTAATGCCACTTTTACTAACCCAGGCCCATTTTACGAGCCCAGGCCCAGTTAATGCCACTATTACGAATCCAGGCCCAGTTATGCCACTTTTACGAGTCCAGGCCCAGCTAATGCCACTTTTACTAGCCCAGGCCCAGTTAATGCCACTTTTACGAGCCCAGGCCCAGACAATGCTACTTTTACAAGCCCAGGCCCAGTTAATGCCACTTTTACGAGCCCAGGCCCAGACAATGCTACTTTTACTAGCCCAGGCCCAGTTAATGCCACTTTTACGAGCCCAGGCCCAGTTAATGCCACTTTTACGAGCCCAGGCCCAGTTAATGCCACTTTTACGAGCCCAGGCCCATTTAATGCCACTTTTACGAGCCCAGGCCCAGTTAATGCCACTTTTACGAGCCCAGGCCCAGTTAATGTAATTTCTGGTAGATAAAGATGCATAGATTCCAACAAATCCAGAGAGAGAGAGAGCTTAGCTTATTCCTGAACTTCTACACCTTCAATCATGCCCGTCTTTAAAACCCCCTTCAATGGCTACTCTGTCAAGTTCAGCCCCTTTTACGAGTCCCGTATCGCCGTCGCCACTGCCCAAAATTTTGGAATCCTCGGCAATGGTCGCCTTCACGTCCTCGATCTCAATCCCGCCGGCCCCATCTCCGAGCACATCGCCTTTGACACCGCCGACGGAGTCTACGACGTCTCTTGGTCCGAATCTCACGACTCCCTTCTTGTCGCCGCCGTTGCCGATGGCTCTGTCAAGCTCTATGACCTCGCTCTTCCTCCCACATCTAATCCCATTCGATCCTTCCACGAACATACTCGTGAGGTTCACTCTGCTGACTACAACCCTGTTCGTCGCGACTCCTTTTTGACTTCCTCTTGGGACGATACCAGCAAGCTCTGGACCCTTGACCGTCCCACCAGCGTCCGAACCTTCAAAGAGCATGCCTATTGCGTCTATTCTTCGGTATGGAACCCTCGCCACGGCGATGTGTTCGCTTCAGCCTCTGGCGATTGCACCGTACGCATCTGGGATGTGCGTGAACCAGCCTCCACCATGATAATTCCAGCTCATGATTTCGAAGTCCTATCTTGCGATTGGAATAAGTACGACGATTGTTGTATTGCTACGGCTTCGGTCGATAAATCGATTAGGGTATGGGATGTGAGGAGCTACAGGACCCCGGTTTCAGTTTTGAATGGGCATGGATATGCAGTTAGGAAAGTGAAATTCTCCCCGCATCGGCAGGGTTTGCTAGCGTCCTGCTCGTACGATATGACTGTGTGTTTGTGGGATTACATGATGGAGGATGCTCTTGTTGGGAGATATGATCATCACACTGAATTCGCCGTCGGAATTGATATGAGCGTGCTTGTCGAGGGGCTGCTTGCTAGCACTGGATGGGACGAACATGTTTTTGTATGGCAGCATGGGACTGATCCAAGAGCCCCCTGAGAAAGGAAAGATTTTGCTACTTCTGAAGAATTTATGAATTTTATCATGTTACAGTCCATAGATTTTAAGTGAATAAGTCATTTTAGTGTTACAAAAAATGAAAATGCACTACTTGTTGGCAGAATGTATGTTCGTTCAAGATTGAACCGAATGTATTATTATAGTCATTTTCTTTGTTCAAGATTGAATATAAGCTTCTTTTTCTCTGGAACTTCTATTCCTTGGGCCTAGTCTTTTACGCCATCTCTGACATTGTGAAGGGATTAGTATGTGACGGTGAGTATATTCCATAGTTTTTAAGTCCTATTATCTTCCTGCTACAGTAGTAAGTGAACTTTGCCTTTTCGTGAGGCTCCTCTTTTGTGGCCATCTTATTTGCTCTAGGGTCGTTGCCCTGTAGAGATTATATTGACTGTACTCCTAGGTTGCTTGATTTCCATGCTTGTCTGAACATGAGGTAGACAACCTACATGGATGCCAACTTGAAATTTCTGGTATAAATCATTGGGTACATCATTTCAGCTGGAGGAGGGATCAGGACAAGAAAGTTAGAATAGGAGCTTAGCTGTATTCGGGCTATTCTAGAACAAGATAGGCAATTCACTGGTTACTGGTTGTAAAATCACCAACTAGACCAGCTGTTTTAGATACGTCCCGTGTTTATCTACTTACGTCAGTGTATCCATGTGTGTCATATAATTGCGATCATTAGATACGTCCCGTTTTTGGCATTTCCTAATCCATGGAAACCAAATTTGTGAACCGTTTTTGGCATTTCCTAATCCATGGAAACCAGATTTGTGAACTGTAGATGCATGATGTAGGAAATCTTGTATCTGTGAGCATGACTCAATTAGTTAAGACATGTTGTTGAACTCTCAATAATTGTGCAACTGCACCCTGCCTGTTTGAATCCAGAATGGTATTCATCTTGATTCTTAGATTGTGTCTGGAACATGTCACTGTAACTATACTGCAGACACTTGCATATGCGTATGAATACCATCTTTAGATCAAATCATCCTATTGAAACTCCCTTCTGTATAGTATCATTTGAGGAACTTGATGCATTTCGACACTGACGTGTGCCTAAAAAGATACTTGGGATAAAAAATTTCATTCAACGGTCTAACCTTCTGGTCTGTTTTGTATACTTTGATTGACTGTTGTTTCTGGTTACATCGAGTCTTGATAAGTGGACTGCAGGCAGACTTTTGTGATAGGAGGAAACCGCTATCCTGTAAAGATGTGTAAAATTCTAGAATATGAAACTGCGAAATGTTTCTTGCAGAAAGGAATGGTTCCTGGCATGCAGGATACTGGGAAGAGCTCTGCAGAAATTTGTTGGGAACCTCAATCTTGTTACACAGCAGTCAGCAGAAAGGATAGAGAGAAACTGTGCAACCCAACAGGCTTGCCATTGCATGTCTCATGCTGGCTCATGAACGCCCTTGCTTCACTCACAGTTCCATCAGTTGTTAACTGGAAGAGCACTAAGCCATCTAGTCAGTGAGCCATTAGTCATTACCCCTTGCGCTTTTCCCTGCCTCTCATCTTGTCTGTCTCGATTCTCTGTGGCCTATAGTTCTAATTCTAGTCGAACTTGAAAAACTTGTTCCAAGGGTGTACTGAGATCTGATTAAATCATCAATCTTTTGATTCAATACATTCTTCTTTTCCTATTTTTTTAATTTCATGCCTAGTTTCTTAAAATGTCAATTTTAAGAGGCTTGAAAGGAGCGAGGAGGGCCTACATATGTGCCATATATTTTGTCCCGTAGAGGCCATCACACTTTTTTTTTAAAAGAGATTGCTTTATTGATGGAACACACAAATGTAAGAGATTACTTTATCGATGGAACACACCAATGGAGATGGCTACATTAGGAACAAATTACAAATCTATGATTTCGATTCTCTATAAAGGACCAGAAATGTCTTGCTTACGTACCATTGGGAAGTGCATTAACATAAATACGGCAATAAGAAGAGGTAATACAAAAGTGTGTAAACTATAGAAACGAGTCAAGTCTATCTCTAGCAGATATTATTCTTTTTGGATTTTTCCTCTCAGGGCTTCCCCTCAAAGTTTTTCGTCTATTAGGAAGAAGTTTTCACACTTTTATAAAAAAATGTTTAGTTCCCCCACTCCAACCGATGTGAGATCTCACAATCCACCCACCTTTGGGGTTAGCAACCTTGCCGGCACATGTTTCTCCTTGGAGGTGGGATCTCGCTATAATAGAGTCATTATAATCAGCAGAGCAAAACAAGTTAGATCGAGAGGACCAAGAGGCCGCTAGAATGCAAATATCTTCCTTTAACGTGGATTTTAATGGCCCTTCGTTTGTCCGTCCATGATTCTACTAAGAGGAGGTTTCTTTTTTATTGCGAACAAGTTATCTAATATCAGTGTGACAGAAAGATTCAAAACTGCAAATGCCATGCCACTGGCACTGGCTTCTCTTCTTGAGCTGTAAGGTTAGCATCTAGAGGGCTCTTACATGTCCTCATTCTTGTTCAATGCAGCGTTTTCTATGTATCTCAACAGTAGGGGGGGTGGGAAAACAATAAAAGCAGACAAAGAGACAAATGCATAAAGAGAAAGCGAATGGGGCATGGCATTGTCGCAGGTAATCTACTGATGGGGGCAACTCAATGGATCCCATATTGATGAAGTTCAGCTCGTGGATGACGTAGGAGGTCTGCAGAATTATTAAAGTGAAGAATATGCAATGAGTTACATTATGAGTGTTGTTTGTCTGCCATACATGCAATGAATGCCAAAACTCAAAATGAATTCAAACCCAAACGGCTGCAAAAGTTCTTCCCTTTTTTTCTCTCTGTCCCTCAAACTATTATTGGGTACAATTATCATGGCCAGCTGATTTTGCAATAGGAGACCACATTGTTATTATCATCATCATCATCATCTTCTCTGCAACTCAACCAACAACTTCACTTCACTTCACTTCTCTATCCTTATGGCTTTGTGTATAATATGTGTATATGACATCACACAGGTAGCATTCAAGAAAGGGAAAGTTCAGTGGTGATTTCTTTATTACTATTACTCTTTGTGTGGCTCAATCCCAGCTGCAACTCTGGCTCCCATTCCTCTCTCAACTTTCTTATCTTTCCATGACTTCCCGTTGGATCATTCATTCTTCTCATCTTCCACGCCCTTTCTCCTAAGCTACTCCATCTACCCTTTTGCTCCAAAACTTGGCTACATCCAAATACCAAACGGATAAACAAGCAAGAGAAAGTACATTCAAAAGTTTAAAAGTGCCGATACCTGTAAGGCCTGCCATGATAGGGTGCAAAAAGTGTTGTTCTAGCAGTTCCAAAGTGGGAATGGAGATGCCTTGTGAGTACTGGATGGCAGCAAGAATGGCGGGTTGGTTGTTGGAGCAATAAGCTCATGATGCCATTATTACTGCTATTGAAGTATCCTCCATGCCCATGCATCACCCCATTGCATGCTTCTCCTATAACTATTACATACAAAAACAAAACTTTTGAAAAACCCTAAATCCGTAAAGATATGAGCTTTGTTAAATAAAACCCTAATCTGTACCTTGCCCAGTTTGGTCAAGCTTCTTACTTCGATACATCTGAAAAGGCAATGCGTGTGTGGGTAATTAGGGTTAGGGAAAGTGAAAACTCATAAAAAGTTTTGATTTTTACAGTACCTGTAAATGGCTCTTGACATGGGCAATGCTTAGTCCTTTCACATTCATCAGCTGAAGAACCAACTTGGGTGTTGCTCCTACAATTAACACAAAGATTTGAACTTTATAACTATTTTGGATTAAGAGACTAAATTTACACAAACCCTTTTGAAATTGTTGAAAGAAGAGAAAGATTAATACTCTCTTGGCCACCAAGCCTTTCAACAGCATTCACAAAATTGAGATGAAGCTCAGGAGTCCAACGTAGACGAGGCACTTTTGATCTAACATACTGTCTCACTGTTGTCCTCCTTGCATTTTCTTCTCTTGATGAGTTATTAGCATTCTGAATTGAAGTGCTTCCATATTTTTTTCTCTCTTCATTTTGCTCAACTATTACATTAGTGTCATCATCACCATCTTCAACTTCAACCCTTGCCTCTTCATTCAAATCAATCAATGAGCATTTTCTTGATGACAATGGATCGAACTTCTCTTCGGCTCGGCTCGCGCGCCTTTCATCGGTCCCGTCCCGCTTCCGTCGATCTCGAAAATTCAATAATAGATTGCTGCAATACTGACAAGAAAAGGGTCTAAAAGGGTAAGATTTTAAGGGGAAAAGGATCATGATTCAGATCATCTACATAAACATATCAAGAACTGTTTTAAGTATAGAAATTAGGTCTCTTCCATTAAACCTAAAAGCATAAGGTAATAAACAACTTAATCATTTTTTAAAATCTATTTACAAATAAAGCTATGAATATCATGAATTAAAAGAAAGATAAAAATATATATATACAAACCATGAATAGAAGATGATGAGATTGAGCTTGAATAGCTCAAGTTTATGTTCCTCTTGAAAAGGTAATTGAAGAATGAATCAACAAACTTGAAGTCCCCGATCTAAAAGGCTGATTCCCACTTCAAATAATCAACAAAGCTCCACTCCAGTTCATTGATTGGATCAAACTGATGTTTATATTGAGAAAGAGAGAGTTTTGATGATCTGTGAGTTAGGCTTGTTTTTAAAGCAGCAGGTATCATGATTTCATAAGCTATATATTCTTGGACTTTTATTCATGCAAAAACGTAAGAAGCTGACCTTTTTTTTTTTTTTTTTTTTTTTTTTTTTTTTTTTTTCTTTTTGGATATCTCTCCCTCCCCACTTGTGGTTGTAATAATAATCCAATAATGCTAACCAATGGGATTTAATTTCCACAAAAACTGTTGGGAAATATTCATGTGACTGTCCCGCTCTCACCTTAATTGACTGAGTACCTCTGAGCTACAAAGTTGCTCAAATGAACAGAGTAGATTAGATATCCAAACACTCCATATACCCACCATTTTCAATGCCTTCCTACCCAAATTTGGACTTCTTTCACTCTTTTATAACCTCAACAATTGCAAAATGCAGCAAACACAAAAAACTCATGTTTTTTTTACTCCATTTCTTCACAAACTCGTTTCTTCTTTACATGAATATCAAAAACAAAAACATAAAAACAAACCCTTTTGTTGTTTGAACACGTATGTGTATAATAAATAAGGCAAGCCTTATTTATTGGGTTCGTGTGGGTGTGTGAAAGGCAACAATTAAAAAGTACCAACTCCCTTAGCAACAAAAACCTCATAAATTTCTAAAGAATAATTAAAGGTATGCTCTATATGTATAGCAACCCCACACCTATGTCTCCAACCTCCCTAATTCCATTAACAATTCTATGAAATTCTTGCGTTACCATCACACATTTACATGGATCTCATTCATTCCCATAACTCCCTTTGGTTTAGTCTTGCAAGAATCAAAATGGGTAGACTCTATTAAGAGTATATTACAATGATTAAACATATTATAATGGAAGACCCTTTTGGATATAACCGTGATTGAATGAGGTATTATCGGTTAAATAAGAAGCTGATAGAAGGGAGCATGGGTTGATTACCTACCCAATTGACTAATAATTATACTCACTTGTTTGTAGGGTAATAATTGGAGGGGAAATAGAAGTAAATGGGTCCATAATTTAATTCTGGTGCAACTATTCTTTACATAATGCTGCAGAATAGCATTATTTATGCTAGTGTGTAGCACCATAATGCTATTTACATATGTATATCTGTAAGAGAATTGGTAGGGTGTGAGGTGAATTATAGGTAGCATGTGGGTTCTACTTTTTGCGTAAGAAAACACATTAATCCTTCATAATTTTAAACTCGAATCCAAAACCATATGGGATCCTTATGATGAGGAGGTGTTATTTAATATAACATGTGATTTGTTTGGTTAGAAGTTAGCCAAAGATTTATTGGTTATAAGTGTGGAGGCCTTTACTAAGAATTAGTATGGCTAAGGTTAGCTGAATAATTGGCATTAGGACACTAATCTCAAACTTTCTTTTCTTCTACTTAGTTCAAGGATAATAATGTTTAGAGATTATTTATTTTTTTCTTAGATCATTCAAACCCAATCTTTTATCATTAATTATGTCTTTGAAATGGTCAAAGTTCACGCGTGTTAGAACAAAAGACCCTACCGTGTGAAAACCTTCCCCTATGTTTTAAAGCCTTGAGGGGAAGCCCGAAAGTGAAAGCTCAAAGAGGACAATATCTGCTCACGGTGGATCTGGGTCGTTACGTTCCACACCCATATAAAGAACCGACGTGGGATCTCACAATCCACCCCCCTCTTCTTCGGGACCTAGCGTTCTCACTGGCACACGTTCCTCTCTTTAATTGATATGGGATCTTACAATCTACTCCCTTCAAGGCCCAGCATCCTCACTGGCACACTGCCTAATGTCTACCCCTTCGGGGCTCAGCATCCTCGCTAGCACACTACCTGGTGTCTGGCTCTGATAGATGACATTTATAACAGCCCAAGCCCACCGCTAGCAGATATTGATCTCTTTGGGTTTTCCCTTCGGTTTCCCCTTCTGGGCTTCCCTTCAAGATTTTTAAAATGTGTGTGCTAGGAAGAGGTTGTCACACCGTTATAAGGAGGCGTTTTAAAATCTTGAGGAACGCTCCGAAGAAAAAACCCAAAGAGGACAATATTTGCTAGCGATGGATTTGGATGGTTACATCTTAAAAACTTTGGATTCAAACGAATCTATGCCATAATTGTAAAGATATAGTTTTGTTTCCTGTTGATACAGATAGAGCTGCTCCTTCTTGTTCGTGGAGAGTAAAGAAGGCATATCATAATTGATGGAAGCTACAATTCAGCAGCTAGCTACCCTAAGTCTTCCAATATTTATTATGTGTTAGGGTGAGTACAATTTTCAATTTAATCACATTAAATGATTGATATAAAAGTCAAATCCAGCGTTACAATATTTTATGACTCCATTTTTTTTATAAATTATTCAACATAAGGATCACCATTTTCACAACCAAGTACTTTTCAGTCTCTTTCTTTCTTACAATTATACAGATGATAGTAACGTTATATCAATTACGTTCAAGAATTTCTCCTCATTATTCCTGCCCATCCAGGTTTTTTTCCCTACCTTCTCTTAGTATTAACAACCAACGTGTTGAAACACATTTAAAACCACTACTTTTTATTATCGATATTGATTCTTAAGGTTCCCACGCTTTCCTAGGCTCTCTTTGCTTAAAAGGTTCTCACACTTTCGTAAGCTCACAAGTAAAATTGATCATATCAAGCTTGAATGATTCTACGTGCATTCTAAATTACAAAAAAAAAAAACTTAATCTTTGGCTATAAAAGAAACACAAATGTGAGACATGTAGACACGAGCTTCTCTAAATACTTCAGTGAATCGAATAAAAAGTCGGAAGTTTTTAGTTTTAAAACCATAGTTTTAATAAGAGAGAAGGTATTAAGGGAGGTTGAAGGTAAATCATGAAAATTGTTGGGTTGATGAGTATATTAAAAACACAAAATGTGAGTTGGTGCATGGTATTCATTAAAGTAGGGAAAGTAATAATAATACTATATAATTGAGATTTAGAGATATGCACGTAAGCGGTGATGGCGTGAGCAGTGAGTCGGCCCATTAGGAGGACAAGTGACTGAGGAGTGGAACAGAAGTACTGGGCCTCCTTCACGACAAATATATACCTTAAACCAGATTCAAACACAAGTAGTGTCACCTATTTTGGACCAGCTATCCATAAATTTCTTACCCATATCATTTTAAAATTAAATTAAAATACACCAAATCAATGAACCAACCCTGGAAACTTGAGCCCAAGCCGACCCTAGAATTGGCCTCATTTGGACCTAATTTGAAAACAGTCTACAAAAATGATATTACTTGTTTTACTATTTTACTATTGCTAGCTATCATGTGGAGGTGGGTGTTATTAGCATTGATAAAACATAAGAAATGTCTTTCTTTTTTTAAAAAATATTTTATCATGTGACGAAGATAATTTACCAAAATTTACTACTTTTCAAGAAGTAATTATCATTCATTAGATAAGGAAACAAAATTCCAAATCCTATTTTGAATTAATCATTGCAAAAAAAAAGGTAACGAGTCCCAAAGCATAAGAGAAACAACAAAGCAAACCATAAAATTTAGTAAATTCCTTAATGACTAAGAGATACAACTAAGTAGCGATGTAAAAGAGACAGGTATTTTTGTGTGCGTGGGCAGAGGGCAGAGTAATGTAATCGGCAGAGATGAGAACTAAGCAGTGGTTTGATGTGGGCAGATACCCATTCTACCGTGCCTTCGATCGCTTCCTTTTCCCCACTCCCGCACACATAGATGAAGTTTCTTGCTGAAGGCTAAGAGTGTCACCGTCTGCAACGGTCTCAGAATCTCGGTCAGCTCAATCAGCGTACGAATCCTGAGTTCGTCCGCTTCCTCCAAGATTCTGAGCATCTCCCCGTCCTGTTTTTCCAGAGCTCTCTCCAGCTCCTCGCTTACCTCCTGCTCTCTCACTGATCTCATCGCTATCCCCACCACCGTCTGGTCGGCTATCTCCTCCTGGAGTCTCGCAAGCTCCGACGTCAGCCTCTCCTCTTCCTTGATGGTTCTCTTCTGCAGATTCTCTAGCTGCTCCATTTGCTGGGGCGACAGATCTCCCAATTCATCTACCGATTTCATCCGCTGCCGGAACTGGAGGAGTCGCGTTTCGAGATCGAGGCTTGTGAGGGAGTAGGCCAGGCGGATGAAGAGGGAGGGGCGACATCCCGCGATCCATAGGAGAGAGGTTTCTCTAGCGGTGCACCAGACAGGGGCGAAGTATGCGGACACGTCTTTTTTGGCTAGCTGGGTTCGTCGATCAATGTAATCTTGGAACCGCTCGATGTTCTTGTCGATGAGGTTGATGAGTTGGCGTTCGGTTTCTTGTGGGTCGGAATTTACTCTGCTTTGGACGCCGTCGAGGGCTTCGAAAAGCTCCCTCTGGCCCTCCTCTTGGAGCTTCATCCAGTCCTGGAAACAGCGGTTGGATTCAGCGTGGTCGCTGCTGCTCCCACTTTCCGCCATATCTCACGAACCTAAAGCGCTCTGTTTCATTTATTTATACATCTTAGCGAAACACGAAAAAGCATGGCATGTGTTGGAGAGCAGGAGACGTGCCCTCAAATCCTCCCGTCTTCATATTTGTAATAAATTAAATTATAAATTTATTTGGATTCATACATATAAAACCCCGAAATTCCATGAAAGTTGGGACATCAAAACGTTAATTGCATATGAATGTTTAGATGGAGGATGAATAAATTTCTATATGGATAAATGAGGCAGCAAAAAGACAACGTGTCTCTCTAGAGGGATCCTTAACACAGAAGGAAAAAAACTACATTGAGAATTCCGAAGTGTTCATATTGTGTTCCATTCCCCCCCTCCCCCTCTGAAAGTTCGAAAAGGGAAAAGAAATAAAAACAAAACCTTTGATTTGGTGCATCGGGCGTTGGCGTGTGACGTTTATCGATGTGAAGTAGGCGCATCGAAGTCGGAGATTGCTTTTCGCTCACCCTTCCTCTCTCTCTCTCAATAGGTTTGTGTTGTGGATCCTGAATGTGGCCACATATTCCACATGAATACATGCGTACAACCAACATTTAATTTTGGCCCACCCTCCCATTTATAATACTGTCAAATAGGTTAGGGTTATTATATGATATGATATTGTTCATTTTAATCTAAAGTACCTCACTTTTATATAATGTGTGATTTTCTTTTTACTTAGTTTTTCTACTTAGTTTATCTTTTAATTTGTTTGGTAAAATTTGTATGATAAATTCTAATTAAAGTTCGGAGGAAATGGCTTGAAAGAGTCTCGAAGAAGCATTTAAATTTGGCAGATCATGTAGTTACCCTTTCAAATCTTTATGCTACACGAGTGGTAAAAATAAAACGTCTTCCATTGTCTACAAGTAAATTTGGGTAAATAAAGGAAAGTATTAATTTTGCAAATATTTTAAAATTCATGTCTAATGGGTTCTTAATATAACAAAATCAAAATTTAATTAAAAGTTTGAAATTGCATGGATACTAAAGAAAATACATTTTTTAAAAAATTAAGAAAACAGAATTAAAATGAAATGGGGAATTGGGAGAAGAAAAAATGAGGGAAGGGTAATTAAATAAGGACGTTACAGATTCAAGTCTACAAGTAAATTAAATTTCAGAAATTAATCATAATTAAGACCGGTGTGCTGTCATATCAGAGGTATGATGGTTTAAGAATAAACCCTAAACCCGACACAGAAAAAAACACTAATTAATGCTATTTTAAGATATCACATAAATAATAACCATCATACTTACTTTAATCCTCGTCCTTACTTGTTTTAATAATAATTTTGTTTCGAGTTAACCATAGTTTTGTATTGTTGTAAATATTATATGTAGCAGTGGAATGAATGGAGCCAAAAGAAGCTCAACTCACAATATTATATGGAGCCTAAATTTGGTAGCGAAATAGACCGTCTTTCCTTCCTTCCTTCCTTCCTTGAATCAAGATGGTACCAAAAATTATGAATTGATATCAATTTGAAAGTGATTTTGGCAACATCCTAAAAACCATTCTTAATCAATCAATCACTACAAGATTACATGTATTGTATCACACGTTGAAGATTGCATATGAACATCTCAAAATTACCATTCTTTTTCTTTGTAATCTCCGCGATGAATCCAAATTTTCTCAACAGAGGCACAACCACACAGAAGAACAATGGAAATAAAAGAGAGAAACAAAAAAGAACAAAATGAACAAGTTATGTTATCATACATTAGATGAGATGGGGATGGGGTTGGGGTTGGGGTCTTTGTTGGTTATAGCAGAGGAGAACGATAGGTCAGAGAGAGTGAAGAGAAAAGCGTACCCTTTTCTTCTTTAAATGAAAATCTCTTCATTCGGTATCTGATGGTATATGTGATGATGGAGCGGCAGCAGAGTCCTCCACCTCCACCTTCAAATTCAACAATGCCGGTTTCAATTCCTCGTTACAGAACTGTTCATACTCTGCTTTATCTCCCCCTTTCCTCTTCACCTCCACCATCACTAATTTCTGCGTCAACTCGAATACCTCTGCTGCGATCGTCAATGGCCCTTTTACTCCTTCCCGCGACCCTTCTAAACTCACTCTGCAATCCTTCTTCCTCACCGTGAAACTCACCAATTTTGCGATCTCCTCCAATTTCGATATGATCTTCGACACCGGCGCACTGGACACAAATCTTGCCTCTTCCCCTCCGTCCTCAAACAACCCCGAAAGATCAAATCCAGGCGAGAACGAAATGATGTCAAATGCATTCAAACTCGCCGGTCTTGGGAGTGTACTAACCTTTCTTCTGGTCTCAATTATTTCGGAATCCGATTCGGATTGAGATTGATCCGACGAGGAATCGATAATATCGACATCGTTTTGGTCGTCCTCAACGCTGCAAACCTTATCATCTTCGATGTAGAATTTGATATGCTTGTAACCCTTTTTGAACCATCTATTCTCCATGATTTCTGGAATTGTGAAACGGGTTTCGGGGTTTGTGTCCAAAAGACGAGATAGGAGTCGAATTAGCTCCGGGGAAAACCATCTCGGACAACGGAACTCACCCCTGTAAATCTTCTTATACATTGCCATAATATTTTGGTCGTGGAAGGGCAGATAGCCGGCCATCAGAACAAACAGAATAACCCCACAGGACCAAATATCTACCTTTGCGGCCTCGTACCCTTTCCGGGTCAAAACCTCCGGAGCAACATACGCCGGTGTACCACAAAAAGTATGAAACAACCCATCTTGTCGAATTTGGTCGGACACGGCACTAAGGCCGAAATCGGAGACCTTAAGATTCCCATTTTCATCCAGCAACAAATTCTCCGGTTTAAGGTCGCGATGAAAAACACCGCGCGCATGGCAAAAGGCAACGGCGGAGATTAATTGCTGAAAGTACTTCCGAGCAACCTCTTCCTTCAATCGGCCCTTGGAGACCTTCTTGAAAAGCTCGCCGCCGCGTACATATTCCATAACGAAGTAGATCTTGGCCTTGGTGGCCATAACCTCAAAGAGTTGGACGATATTGGGGTGTCGAACGCGGCGGAGGATAGAGATCTCGCGTTTGATGTGGGCGATTAGACCACCCTTGAGGATCTTCTCCTTGTCGATAACTTTAATGGCGACACTTTGGTCGGTTTTAATGTTCCGGGCATGGTAGACCTTAGCGAAGGTGCCGTGACCAAGGAGCTTCCCGATCTCGTATCGGCCCAAAAGAAGAGCCGGCATGTCCTTCTTGGTAGTCTCGGTCTTCTTGTCGGTGTCCGGCCGGTCGGCCATAGATGGACACAAAATCAAGGAAATAAAGGAAAACGCAAGACTGATTTGGAGGCTAATCTAATGCGGTGGCATTAAAAAAGATGGCAGCTTTTTTGGGATGATTTTTCTTTTTGCTGGATTTGGGTTCCGAGAGGAGGTTTGAGCGTGAAACGATAAAGTTGATGTTTTTTCTTCTGATTTTGGCGAGAGAGAGAGAAAGAGATTGCGATTGTGGGTATATACACCATTACATTATAACTTCGCTCCTCTGTTTCTCTGTTTCTCTGTTTCTCTCTCTAGCCCTCTCTTGTCTCACCCATTTTCTGAATATTCATCGCCACGTATCATAAATCTTATTTATTACTATTTATTTCTATTTCAAAATGAAGCTTTGTGCCACAATTCAATATTTTAATTCATTTATTTACGAAAATTACCCATTTAAACACAACAAATCCTCCCTATTTCCTTTTATATGATACACAAATTTGAAAATATAATTAATACAAATGCAATGAATCCTGAAACAGTGGGGAAAATAATAATTAATGTTATATATTTAAAAATAATAATAATAAGGTTAAAAGACAGAGACACGCGGCAGAGTTTGAGGAGAAACAGAGGGTACAGCTGTAATTAAAATACGGAAAACACAAGTGGGCCCCAAGCAAACGGTAAACATTTTTTTTGTGTGGCCAGTACACTTTTGAATTAGATGGCGCTGACGTGTCTTCATGGCCCACACGTCCCCACTTCAAAATCCGTTGCAACTCGGTGCTCCTCACGTCCAACCTGGTGTCACAATACAGTCGGTAAGCGTGACCGTGACATTTGGCACCATACTTTTTCAAATGAGTATTAATTATTTTTTAAGTAAAGAAGAATTAGACAATTAACAAAGATATAAAAAATATTTCCATTAATGTTTGAAAATGAAGTATTAAACCCATATTTAGCTAAATTTATAAAACTGTACTAAATAAAAGAAACACTTCAAATTTTAAAATAGTATTCCACGGACGAGTTGAGTGGGTTCCGTTCTATGGAGGTCAAATAATGTTAAAATGGAAAAAGTAAGAGATAACGTGGGGTCCGGCACCGGCAGGGGAAGAAGAGGCGAGTCCACACGATGGACGGTGGTAGTTCGTTGACACGCAAAGGTATTGATAAGAACGCTGTGAAACACGCAGTTCCAGATATTGGCGCCCCCAAACCTTTCGGATTGTTGCACGCCAAAGAGCGGTGACGCCGACGCGTGAGCCCTAAAGGTGGCAACCATTCGAAATTAGAAAATGATCTTTCAACGCATCCTGGGGGCACTACTACTACTATTACTTATTCCGTTTTGTCATTTATTTCCAAATTTTATAATAAATTGCTTCTAATTTAATTAAATACAATATCGAATTTTCCTTTCATAAATAAAGCTTAAGATTTAAGAGTACATTAAAGTTCAATTCCAACTAAGATAACCGCCCAACCACCTACCAACTTATTAATCCAATAAATTAATTAGATTATTTGACAATTTTAACGTTGCTTTCATCTTTATAGTAATCTTTCTCAATAACATTTGAACTTTTGGTATTTATATACTTATGACTCAATTTAATTGGGACAGATGGGTTTTAGCTTGCCGAATTAATAATTAAATAATATTTTTTAAAATTACAAATTTGGTCAAATTGGGGCTTCATTGATTATGGGCCTCAACCCCAAAATCATGCAGCCCACACTTGGAAGTGTCCATACTGGCAGGGCCGTGGGCTGAAGGAGTCTGGCAGGCATGGGAATAGCGGTCTTCGCGAGTCCGCGACTGCCGCTGGCAGCAAGGCAGTCAAGGATGTTGACTGGGTCTTGAGATTTAGGATCAGAACGTATATTGAGGATTTGACCGTAGCATTTTACGCACTGCTGGCATCAGCTTCACTGCCACTGTTCCCAATAAACAAAGGTAAGATAAGTTCTGAAGTAACGGGGGAAAGAATAAGAAGTAAATTTGAGTAAAAAGGAGATTTAAAGATCGAGCACGGCAGAGGGAGAGAGGGGTAGCATCATGATTAATATGGGGGCAAAAGGGAGTGATCTGATGCTGCATGGTCAAAGCTTGGGCCTTGATATCCACGAAATCCCCTTTTCCTTCCACCTCCAATTCCATTAATCATCTTCCCACGCCTATAATTCTCGAATTTTCAGGCTACCAAAATGAATGATGTGTAAATAAAAGGTGTAACATTTTTTGGGTTACCTTTTGTCAGTAGTAATAGAAATAGCAATAATTTAGGAGTCAAGTCAACCTGTTTTATTCTGCCTGCCCATTCAGTGTCATTTTTCTTGATTATAAATTGACTTTCATACCTCCATTGTTTGTTCTTTCTTTTGGCCTTTTCTTCTGTTTTTACCCTTTTTTGCCCAACCACACCGCTCCTCTCTCCATCATACTAACTTACAGTATATGATTTTGAGATTAAACAAGTTGAAACAAAGTGCTTTTTTCAATGAAAAAAATTGACTAAATTGAGGGAATTTAGTCTCTTCCTCAACAAACTACTTGAAAGTGTATAAAATAAGAACCAATTACAATTACAACGAAATGATTTAAGGAGAAGGTAAGTGTAGACCAAGTGGTTGGTGGAGGTAAGGGCGAGAGGAGGAAGGGCAATGGGTTGGCACAGAAAATGAAGGGAGCCCGAGAAGATTCACGTGGATGATACTTCAATTCATTTCTATTAGCAATAGATCGTTGGTTTTGATCGTTACTTATTATCGTCAGTTTTACGAATTTAAAACATGTTTAGTAGAGAGTGATTTTCACATCCTTATAAGAAATGTTTCGTTCTCTTCTCCAACCAATGTAAAATCTCACAAAAACATACAATTTATAGGGTGTTCAGCTCAACACCACTTTGCATCTTACACCAATTTAATTAAAATGTATGGGACATAACATGTTATTGTATGAGATCTAACTTTATAGGTCAACTCGACCTACTATAAATGTTAGTCTATTTTTAACTATATACTTGAACAATTGTTGTTATAATGAGCTAGATGAGAAGGAGAAGTTTAAAATATAGGGAAAAAAAGGAGGGGTAAGATTTAAAGAAATGAGGTAAAAATGGTAATTAAAGCAAAACATAGAGTTAATTTTAGAATTAAATAAAGAAGACATAATATAATAAAAAGAATTGATAAGAAAAGATAATAATAAAAAAAAAAGAAAATGGGGTAAATTGATATGTTTATTATGATGTCCGCTTAAAAAAAGAGCAATAATTAGAGCGGAAGAAGAAACACAGCAGGTGGAGGAATTATTGGGAGTTGGGCAATATGTTGGGTGTGGGGGCATTTTAGTCACATAGACGTCGGCAGCCAGTCTTCGTGATTCAAAGGTTATTTCCGTCATTTTACCCGCGCCTTTACAATTCTCTCTCCTCCACAGTGAAAAAGGAGAAGCACAGAAGAGAGAGAAAGAGAGAAAATACAGAGTGCTGGAATCACTTGGCCTTGTCTTCCTGTTACCTCTCTCTTTCTTCTCCATTCCATTACTGCAATCCCCTTCTTTTTAATCGCCAACTCAACGAGCCACGAGATTCCCTTTCCTTCCTTCTCTGATTCGGCCATGGCGGATGATAAGGTACCTGTTATCTTCTCTTGCTTTTGTCCTTTGATTTTCTTCTTCTTCCTGGATTTGAATGTTGGGCTTCTTCGAAGAGGGGAAATGCGAAATGGGGAGGATGAGAGAGCGAGATTAGAGGGGGAATGTACATAGGAGCAACCAGGACGGTGTGTGTTGGGGGTTCTCTTCTTGCGTTTTGTTGGCAACCAGGACGGTGATCTCGTCCGGCATTATGAGAAAAGGATCGGAAAACACCTCCCTTATTCTTCTTAAACTTGATCTGAGATTTACATGATTTTGTTTCTGCATATTTTCTTGGCTGTTTTAGTTTTAATTTCTGTACTGCTTCTCAGAGTCTCTGCTTTTGTATACTTTTGAGCTCTCGATCTCTCTCTCCAGTACTCTAGATTTTATAATTTAATTAGTATACTTACATATTAGAGTTCAACTGAGCTTATGTATCCACGCTAGCGCTTGCCACCCGCTTGTTTGATTTTGATTCATGTTAGCTACTTGCATTGCATAGCTCAAGCCAATCTTCCGTTGCTTTTCATACCCCCTCCCTTTTTTTTGGCACTTATAAGGGATCCATGTTTGTCGGTCGTTTCTTTCTTTCTTCTTTCCTTTTCATTTGTTTTAAATAAAATTATTTTGCGGTGGATGTTAGGGCTTCTTACTGATAGTTGTTTAGAACTGTCTTAATCATGGTTTCCAAGATTTGTCTTTTTACGCGATCCCTCCACTCCGAACAACGAATTATTCTCTTCTATTTTTCCAATTGATTCTTTCCAGTCTCTAATGTTGTATATACTTTGCAGGCAATGTCAGCCCCTGTCGTTGATGGAAATGATCCAGTTACTGGTCACATAATATCCACAACTATAGGAGGCAAGAATGGGGAGCCCAAACAGGTTCAAATTCACATCAATCCTTCTCCCCTTACCTTCTATTTCTCTCATGTTTATGCTTAAAATATAGAATCTTTCGGTTTTCATGTGGTTGGCCAAAATTTTATATTGTTCTGCACGAACTTAATTGTGATACTTCACTTTTTCTTGGTTCTGTAGACTATAAGTTACATGGCAGAACGTGTTGTTGGGACTGGATCATTTGGTATTGTTTTCAAGGTATTCTACATGTTATCCCTCTTGAACTTTGATTCTTTTGACGTTGTATTGATCAAATAAGATATGATGCAAATGCATAAACCTTCTCTTTCTCAGGCCAAATGCTTGGAAACTGGTGAAAACGTGGCTATAAAGAAGGTTTTGCAGGACAGAAGATATAAGAACCGTGAGCTACAGTTAATGCGTGTGATGGATCATTCAAATGTCATTTCCTTAAAGCATTGTTTCTTTTCCACTACTACAAAAGACGAACTTTTTCTCAACTTGGTTATGGAATATGTTCCTGAAACCATGTTTCGGGTTTTGAAGCATTACAGTAATGCAAATCAAAGAATGCCAATTATCTATGTCAAATTATACATGTACCAGGTTTGAATAATGCTCCTTAATAATTTCATTTTTTTTTTATCACTACACGGTTTTTTCCCTCATGTCTAGTCTGTTTTTTTTTTTTTCCAGGTTTTTAGGGGCCTGGCCTATATCCACACGGTTCATGGAGTTTGCCACCGAGATTTGAAGCCTCAAAATATTTTGGTACTGTTCCTTGATGATTTGAAAGTGGCTACGGAAATTGAGATGAATTTTATTTGAAAAAAACAGTTGTAAAGGCCTGTACTTGTGTTTCATGATTGCCTAATGTCCTGCTTTCTTTCTGCAGGTGGATCCCCTTACTCACCAAGTTAAAATATGCGATTTTGGAAGTGCAAAAATGCTTGTACGTGGTTATAATTTTCAATATCTTGACAACATGAACAGATATCTATAGCATTGAATTTTCAATATATTGTTTCTTTCACAAATTTTGTTTTTGACATTTCCTGAGTGTAACACTGAAGCTTGTTTTTTAGTTTGTTTTTCCAAAGTGCCAATTTTCCTTTAGAAGAAATTAAGATTTACTGTTGTCATTTAAGATTCAAGGTTGCCTTGTTACATTGCACGTTGCACTTGTAAATGTTGGAATGATTTAACATGCTCATAAGCGAGAGCTCCAAATGAACATACCACTGACCAATTGAAATTCACTCTAGGGTGTGTGGGGACACAAGGATCCACAAAATGTCATTTTAGTTTGATCTTTTTATTATACTTTCCTGTCAAGTGTTGTTAGCAGCGTACGACCACTTGGACGAGTAAAAGGAAGTTAGTAGTTGCTTAGGTTTTAAGTGGTTGGATGTTATACTTTCTTTGCCCATTTTCTGTATTAAGGCTTATTCTATGTACTTTTATATGTGTGTTCCAGATGAAAGGTGAAGCCAATGTTTCATACATATGTTCACGCTTCTATCGGGCCCCAGAACTCATATTTGGAGCTACAGAGTATACAACCTCAATAGATATTTGGTCTGCTGGTTGTGTCCTTGCAGAGCTACTTCTGGGACAGGTAAGATTTTCAATGATTCTTTGTGACAAATATTGCCACAAGTGTAACCTGTTGAATAATATTTTTCTGTTTCTGTAGCCTTTGTTTCCCGGAGAAAATGCTGTGGACCAGCTTGTAGAGATTATTAAGGTACTTCTATCAATATTAGTAGTTCACTACTATTTCCACATTTTGTCTTACCTACCTACCTACCTACCTACCTTCCGATGGTTATCCTTTAGGTTCTTGGCACGCCAACTCGTGAAGAAATTCGATGTATGAATCCAAGTTACACAGACTATAGGTTTCCACAGATAAAAGCTCACCCTTGGCACAAGGTCTGTAACAAATTCAAGTTGATCCTAGAGCCCTCTTATCTCTTATGGTCTTGTTAGTTTTGAGCCTTTTCTCCAAGAAGTTGAACCTTTTCTCTTATATGCATTATGTGCCATTGATCAGGTTTTCCACAAACGAATGCCTCCTGAGGCAATAGATCTGGCTTCACGATTGCTTCAGTATTCACCTAGTCTCCGCTGTACTGCAGTAAGTTGAATACGCTTCAGTAGCTGTCTATATAGGAATGCGACATCATCTGTGCATTTCTTTTCATGTCACACTTCCATCTGGAACTTCAACTGTTTATTTTTTTACTGAAGATAAATACAAGTTCATGTTTCATTCCAGTTCATTAACTACACCATTGTCATATTGAGTGGGCATTGGCTTTTCTCTGCAACTGTGGCATATTTTGCTCCTCTTGAGAGTATCTCTTCTTTCCATGCAGCTGGAAGCTTGCACACATCCTTTCTTTGATGAACTTCGAGAGCCCAATGCTCGCCTCCCAAATGGTCGACCATTCCCACCCCTCTTTAATTTCAAACAAGAGGTCTGTTTACCAAATCACCATCATTTTATGACATGCTAATTCTATGTTGTTGAATTGAATATCACTGCAGTTTAGACATTTTATAACATTTTTCTTTAGAGCATAGATGGCCAATAGTTCTGATTATGACATAGAAGAAACATTGTAAATGGTCTTTATGCCTTTTAGGGAGTAGGTGAAAGTTCACATTGAATTGAATTGCGGCCCGCAATGCGTCTGCATTGATAATGATTGAAACTAATTGATGTTATCTTATTTTCATTAGGGTTAATGATAATTATAATTTCTGTTGCAGCTGTTGGGGGCCTCTCCAGAGCTCGTTAACAGGTTGATACCTGATCAAGTGAAACGACAAATGGGTCTTAATTTGAATCTAGCAGTGTCGTAAATATAGGCGTATAGAGCAGTTGGATTCTTCTTGTTCATGCGTGGTGCAAAGACTACCGACCAACTTCAAGTTCAACTCTGCCTGCATTAAACTGGGGCCGTTTATGTTGCTCTACTCTGAGACTTGCAGGTCGGGGGACTTTACCAACTCTTCCTTGACATGTTGTTCTCGCTGTTCTGACCTCCCAATTTCCATCCATCCCTCAATCTCAGTTCTAATATTACTGCAAGTTGTATATGTTTGGTAGTAAATCGAAGGAGGCCAGAGTTTGACTTAGCAGACAGCAGCTAGCTAGAAGAGGGATAGTTGTAGGTGGCAAATTGTGCATCTTTAGTTAGGAAGAGGGTATCTAATTTTATATATATGGCTGAATGGTTGGAATCTAGTTAGTTATTGGGTTCTGTTTCCAGTTCCAGGGTGGTCTCAAGATGGCTGACTTTGAATTGCAAAAACTTGTAGTTATTTTGTGTTCCAAGAATCTCTCCCCTTCTCTCAAATTGAATATGAATCTATTTGTTCTTTAGATCCCATTTCTTGCTGATTCTGTCTTAAACCATTGAGGGGAAGGCTCTGTTCATAACATTTGTCAATGGAAATTTTCTGGATTATATGTAGTTAAATCATTAGCTTACTCATAAAAGAAGTCAAATTAATAAACGAAAAGGGAATTAATAATTTCATGGTTCAGTGAAGTGAACATGGTAACGTCGGGAAGTGCTACTGATAGGGCTACTTGGACGTGGAAAATCGATGGAGTTCAAATTTCAGAGTAGAAAAATAGAAAATAAATTGGCCATTATCTCCGTGAATTGCGCCACATTTCAAAAGCCGGAATCATTAATGTTGGCGCCACTGGGTTGCAGTGAGACATGGAGCTCTAAAAATCTATTATTTCATCAACTCCCCCACTACCAGTAATCATGATTACATATCTAAACTAAATATAATCAAGGCTGTTGATTTTTTCTGTCCGTAAATGTAAAAAATCTGACGGCTCATGATTGCCACTCTCTACTGCAGGTCACAGCAAAGATGGAGACATTATGGTCTTGACTGTTAGGAATCACGACTCTCCACAATGGTATGATATTGGATATTGTCCACTTTGAGCATAAGCTCTCATGGCTTTGCTTTGGGCTTCCCCAAAAGGCCTCAGACCAATGGAGATAGTATTCCTCACTTATAAACCCATGATCTTCCACTAAATTAACCAATGTGGGACACTCCCAATCCCAATAATCCTCAACATTGACTACACAAAGGCTTTCCTCAGTCACTGTCAGGCTTTGTTGTTCAATGTTTTTGCAGGGGAAGGGATAATCTCAGCCATTCAATTACCCGCATCTCGAGGTTTCCTGGTCTTTCGGTTGATTTTCTTTAATTCTTCTAAATTGGCCACTGCTTTGTTTCTTCTTTTAGCTTTTTCTACCAGAAATCGCTTGTTTTTCAACGCACTAGCGTGTAGGAATTCTAAGAATGAAGATTTTTCGAGGTTGTCATTATTTTCCATGAGATATGGATTGTTTACTTTAAGACCAAAAAAGCTCAATTAAACATATTTATCCTGTGGGAAGTAGTGGATTCTTACATCTTAAACTTTGGCAGCCCTCTTATTTTGTGTTGACAATCTTGGCAATGGAAGTTGCAAAGCTAAAGATGGTTCTGTTGCTGTTCGCCTTCATCTGGCTGGTTTCTGCTTCAGACAGTCATTTGTCTCCGAAAGGAGTAAACTATGAAGGTCTGACCATTTCATGAATACCCATTATTTCATGTTATTCGAAAATTGGTTGAATGTTGGTGTCTTTGTTTCTTATGTTTTGCTCTGTTCAGTGGCGGCTTTGATGTCAATGAAGAGTAGGATAAGGGACGAACGGAGAGTGATGGAAGGATGGGACATAAATTCGGTTGATCCATGCACCTGGTTTATGGTTGCTTGCTCTACCGAGGGCTTCGTGGTTTCTCTGTAAGCTTCTCTATTTTGTTGTCCTCTTGGTTATCTATGCAAAAATGGTTCATATTTGACAATTTGGACCTAATGAGATTTTCTCCATGTTTAGTTTCCTGGGTAAAAACGACCCAAAAGAGGGTTGTACAACATTTGTTTTTCTTACTCGAAGGTAAAGCTGAAATATGCTTTTAATTATTGTTGTTATTGCAAGTGAGATGCCAAATATGGGCTTATCTGGAACGCTTTCCCCTAGCATTGGTAACCTGAGTCACCTTCGGACAATGTGAGCAACAAGCCTCCCTGTCCCTTCATTTTCTTCAAATCATTTCTTACACATCTATAATGATTGTCTTCTCAAGTAAAAATTCAGTGATTGTTCATACTTGGATA
>NW_019268559.1:895734-920510 GCF_002738365.1 Cucurbita moschata | reverse complement strand
GATATTGTCCACTTTGAGCATAAGCTCTCATGGCTTTGCTTTGGGCTTCCCCAAAAGGCCTCAGACCAATGGAGATAGTATTCCTCACTTATAAACCCATGATCTTCCACTAAATTAACCAATGTGGGACACTCCCAATCCCAATAATCCTCAACATTGACTACACAAAGGCTTTCCTCAGTCACTGTCAGGCTTTGTTGTTCAATGTTTTTGCAGGGGAAGGGATAATCTCAGCCATTCAATTACCCGCATCTCGAGGTTTCCTGGTCTTTCGGTTGATTTTCTTTAATTCTTCTAAATTGGCCACTGCTTTGTTTCTTCTTTTAGCTTTTTCTACCAGAAATCGCTTGTTTTTCAACGCACTAGCGTGTAGGAATTCTAAGAATGAAGATTTTTCGAGGTTGTCATTATTTTCCATGAGATATGGATTGTTTACTTTAAGACCAAAAAAGCTCAATTAAACATATTTATCCTGTGGGAAGTAGTGGATTCTTACATCTTAAACTTTGGCAGCCCTCTTATTTTGTGTTGACAATCTTGGCAATGGAAGTTGCAAAGCTAAAGATGGTTCTGTTGCTGTTCGCCTTCATCTGGCTGGTTTCTGCTTCAGACAGTCATTTGTCTCCGAAAGGAGTAAACTATGAAGGTCTGACCATTTCATGAATACCCATTATTTCATGTTATTCGAAAATTGGTTGAATGTTGGTGTCTTTGTTTCTTATGTTTTGCTCTGTTCAGTGGCGGCTTTGATGTCAATGAAGAGTAGGATAAGGGACGAACGGAGAGTGATGGAAGGATGGGACATAAATTCGGTTGATCCATGCACCTGGTTTATGGTTGCTTGCTCTACCGAGGGCTTCGTGGTTTCTCTGTAAGCTTCTCTATTTTGTTGTCCTCTTGGTTATCTATGCAAAAATGGTTCATATTTGACAATTTGGACCTAATGAGATTTTCTCCATGTTTAGTTTCCTGGGTAAAAACGACCCAAAAGAGGGTTGTACAACATTTGTTTTTCTTACTCGAAGGTAAAGCTGAAATATGCTTTTAATTATTGTTGTTATTGCAAGTGAGATGCCAAATATGGGCTTATCTGGAACGCTTTCCCCTAGCATTGGTAACCTGAGTCACCTTCGGACAATGTGAGCAACAAGCCTCCCTGTCCCTTCATTTTCTTCAAATCATTTCTTACACATCTATAATGATTGTCTTCTCAAGTAAAAATTCAGTGATTGTTCATACTTGGATAGCCTAATGTTGGAATGTTTTTCATTGAAGCTTTAACTCGCTTCCTTGAAAGTTTAAATTTACTGGGTATAAATAATTGCAGGTTGTTGCAAAATAATGAGTTAACTGGTCCAATCCCAGATGACATAGGAGGACTTACAGAGCTTCAGACTCTTGACCTTTCCCACAACCAGATTGTCGGAGGCATTCCGAGTTCTTTGGGGTTTCTTACTCATTTGAATTACTTGTGAGTATGACTGGATGATGTGCAAGATTTTTCTTCTTTCTTCCACTCGCTTATGCTCTCTAACTATTGTTTTACTGTTGTCATGTAATCTTTGTTGCCAAGTTTTCAGGAAGCTTAGTGGTAACAAGTTAAGTGGACCAATTCCGGAATCTGTTGCCAATATCTCAGGTCTTACCTTTTTGTAAGTATTCTGTTTCAATTCCTAGTGTTTTCTGGATTCACACAAGTGACTTCTGATTATATGCTTTGCTCCGTAGGGATTTATCAAATAATAATCTCAGTGGCCCAACTCCGAGAATACTTTCCAAAGAGTACAGGTGAGATTCCGTCTGTTCAGTTGATTTCTCAGGAATCTTTATCTAATTCCAAATGCCATCGGTTACTTTTGAAGATCACAACCATAAATATGAAGTGTCTTATGTATATTGGGTATATGAGATCCCATATCGGTTAGAGAGTAGAATGAAATATTCCTTATAAGAGTGTGGAAATCTCTCCTAACAAACGCATTTTATAATCGTGAGGCTGACGACGAAACGAGCCAAAATAGACAATATTTGCTATCGGTGGGCTTAGGCTGTTACCAATGGTATCAGATTCAGGCTCCGAGTGGTGTGCCAGGACACTGGCCCCCAAGGGGGGTGGATTGTGAGATCCCACATTGGTTAGAGAGTAGAATGAAATATTCCTTATAAGAGTGTGGAAATCTCTCCTAACAAACGCATTTTATAATCGTGAGGCTGACGACGAAACAAGCCAAAATAGACAATATTTGCTATCGGTGGGCTTAGGCTGTTACCAATGGTATCAGATTCAGGCTCCGAGTGGTGTGCCAGGACACTGGCCCCCAAGGGGGGTGGATTGTGAGATCCCACATCGGTTAGAACCGTGAGACTGATAGCAATAGGTAACGAGCCAAAACGGACAATATTAATATGTTCTGGCTCATCGTTTCTTTTCTTACCCATTGTTTTACCAAAGAGGGGGAATAAGTTTTTCCACCAATGCCATTTACCACCTTTTGACAGCGCTTGCCTTTTTTCCACAGTGTTGCAGGGAATAGATTCCTTTGTGCATCTTCAGAATCTAAAGTGTGTGGAGGAGTATCAAAACCAGTTAATGGTAATAAAATTTTATTGTCCGTAATCATTGTATCTTGAATGTCAATGGTATAAAACTCATGAATAGAGCTGTTATGGTGCAGAAACTGGTTCGCCTCAGAAAGATAATAGCCATCATCACTTGGCTCTTTCCATAGCTCTATTTGTCAGTTTCACGCTTGTGGTTTCTGTTGTGTTACTTGTTGGCTGGGTGCATTGTTATAGATCTCATCTTGTCTTCAAATCCAACGGTACTTTCTGACCTTTTACCTTTTCCTTCTATAATTTCTTTGATTTAGATTATAATGATGAACTTTGTTTGACTTCATTATTTTGGTTCAAATCTGCAGTGCAGCAAGATTATGAATTTGATATAGGCCATCTGAAAAGGTTTGCATTCCGTGAATTACAAAAGGCAACATGTAATTTTAGTCCCCAAAATATCGTGGGACAGGGTGGTTTTGGTGTAGTTTATAAAGGGTATCTTCCAAATGGGACATATGTTGCGGTGAAGAGACTGAAAGATCCAAATTATACTGGAGAAGTGCAGTTTCAAACTGAAGTTGAAATGATTGGCTTAGCAGTGCACCGCAACCTCTTGCGTTTGTATGGCTTTTGTATGACGCCACATGAAAGGCTGCTTGTTTATCCATATATGCCAAATGGGAGTGTCGCTGACCGCCTCAGAGGTTTGTTTTGAAAACATGCATTTGATATCTCTGCATATTGCAAACCTCCATCCTCTTAATCTCTCTTGAATATGTTTAAATACCGTCCACCCACAGATGCAGGCCAAGAGAAACCATCGTTGAATTGGAACAGAAGACTGCGTATTGCCCTTGGTGCAGCACGTGGACTAGTATACTTGCACGAGCAGTGTAACCCAAAAATTATTCACCGGGATGTAAAAGCTGCAAATATTCTTCTAGATGAAAGCTTTGAAGCCGTGGTTGGGGATTTTGGTCTGGCAAAGATGTTGGATAGAAGGGACTCACATGTTACTACAGCAGTTAGGGGCACAGTGGGGCATATCGCCCCCGAATACCTTTCAACTGGACAATCTTCAGAAAAGAGTGATGTTTTTGGGTTTGGCATATTGGTTCTTGAACTCTTAACAGGGCCAAAAGCAGTAGATGCTGGCAATGCTCAGGTGGTTCGAAAGGGAACGATTCTCGAATGGGTACGTAGAGATGAGTTGTTTACTTATCCTTTGGTTCTTTGATTTTGGGTTCATTTAAACACTTATCGTTAGCTACAAAAAAAGGTGAAATGAGCAGGTTAGAACGTTACATGAGGAGAAGAGGCTAGATGAGATGGTGGACAGGGATCTAAGAGGGTGTTTTGATGCAGTGGAGCTGGACAAAGCTGTAGAATTGGCTCTGCAGTGTACTCAGTCGCATCCACAACTCAGACCAAAGATGTCCGAGATTCTTAAGGTTTTAGAAGGTCTTGTTGGAGAGTTGAGCCAAATCGAGGAATCACCAGGCGGAGCAGCAAGTCTTTATGAGGACAGAGCTCATAGTTTCTCCCGGAATTACAGTGATATTCATGAAGAGTCTTCATTCGTTGTGGAAGCCATGGAGCTGTCGGGACCTCGATGACAGCAGCAAAGAGTTTAGGAAACCATTTAGTAACATAACAGCAAATCAGTTTTGCATCTCAAAGAGATGGAAAAGTATTTACCTCTTCTGTAACCTGTTCCACAAAACCAGAAGGCTAACCATGAAATTCTGGCTTGTAATTTATGTTTGTTTTGTTGGACTAGTGCGAAAGAACATTCTATTTTGTTTTATTTGATGTTTAGTTGCTTCAATGTTAAGCTCACAAAAGTCTAAAAACTCATCATTTCACCAACTACAATTCTAGTTGTCTTGTAATTCTCGTAACAATCGTTGTCCTTTCATCCTCCACTATCAAAAGCTTAACCATAATTTCACCAAAAAAAAAAAAAAAAAAAAAACTCGTAGATATTAAAACGCTTTTATTTGGGAGAAATTTTCATACCCCTGTAAAGAATGTTTAATTATTCTCTCCAAACAGGGGATCTCACAATCCATCTCTTAGAGCTCAACGTCCTCGTTATCACATGATATCATTTGTAACATCTCAAACTCACCACTACTAGATATTGTCCGTTTTGGTCCATTATATATGACCATTTAAAATGCGTCTCTTAAGAATGTTTGGTTCCTATTTCTAACCGACGTGAGATTTCATAATCAATGATATGACCCAAAAGAAAAAAGCTTCTGCAGGGGAGGGTTATCTTTTATCAACCCAAAATTTTCATAAAAAAAAAAAAGAGAGAGAGAGATTTTTGAAGAAAGTTGGACTTTTTTTTTGTAATTAATAAAGACAACTGGGGACATGGAGGATGAGAGGAACAAGAACAACGACAAGGCGTAGAGTGAGGTCTGAGGACAAATTCAACCTAAAGGAATAAATATGTCTAGACACGGAAGGTGGGGAAAGAAAGGGGAAAAAAAAAAGAAGCAAAACAGGTTGGATTTCATGGAAAAAGATGACGCGTCTGGTTTTGTTTCGGAATTATGGCACCGTTTACCCACAAAAAACAGCTACTTTACCCATTACAAACGCCATTCCTTACATTTATTACAACAATTCTTTAAACATCAGCAAGAACATCGTACTGTCAGTCACGAAATATTTGATTGCGTGTGTCAAAAGAAGAAGAACAGGAAGAAGATAACAAAAGAAATTAATATCTAATCAGTTTGAATAGTGAATTGAATTTGAGTATTTTTTTTAACCCTAATTGTCGCAGTTCCCATTGTTTGCGATGAAGACGAAGTTGGTCAGCCAATGGTATCAGGAGCCTTATCCTCCAATTTTAGTTGCTTTCATCACATACCCAATTGGGTTCCCATAATGAAAGACGAATTGTAATTGCATCCAATTTCCATGTCGTTTGCTTCACTCTGATTTTCACAATCCCGCTTTGAATAGTGATTTTCCCCCTTTTTTTCGTCGCATCGAGAAGTACTGGCAGAGAGAGAAAGGGAGGGGTTTCACCTGGAGGATCCCAATTGGAGACAACCCAGATCTCCGCTTTTTGTTTTTATTTTCAATTTATGAGGTAAACGCTGACCCCTGATCAAATTTTGGCGTTTAAGCTATAGATTGCGCTCCTTCTGTGGAGTTCATCCTCGGGATCAAGCCATTCATATCTTCCATTGGTCATCAAAAATGCTGTAAGCAAAAGACGTTTCTCGCATATTCCGTGAAAACTTGGAACATGCGACGATTCTTGTTCTGTTTTTAGTCTACTTTTCTGCCTTTTTCATGATAGATTACCCACTTCGGATTTCAAAGGATTTTTTCATTCGTATCAATAAGTTCGATGGAAAGTGATGCATTCTGATGGGGTATTGAGTTATTAGGGACATTTTTCTTTCAATTAATGGATCGAGAAGAAAGGAGTCGGCAAGAGGGTGGTGTTATCTCGAGTCGAGTAGAAACAGGGGTGCCTAAAACCACCAACGATTTGGTTAGTAGCGATAAGATCGAGTCCACCATTGTGATAATCCCAGAAACCACTGCGCCTACCGGCGGCGACAAGGACGCACACGCCCCTGGTAGAGAAACAAGGGAGAGTTCGAATCTGAACACTTTAGAAACTGTAGTGGTTATTGATACGGGTGGGGCTGCATCTGGAGGTGGAGATGGAGAATCGGTTGTGAAGAACAAGGGAATGGTGTCGGGGAAGGATTTGGAAAAGATGAATTTAAAGTCAAAGATGTCAGAAGCAAAGGAGAATCCGGCGTTGGTAAATGTAAAGCCAATAGAGGGTAGAGGGTTTGTTGAAGACTGGAATGGAGAAAGGGTGTGTAGGATCTGCCATTTGGCTTCCAACCAAGCCTCAGAGCCTAAAACTGGGACCAGTACTTCGGAGTTGATTCAACTTGGTTGTGGCTGTAAAGATGAGCTGGGAATTTCTCATACTCACTGTGCTGAGGCATGGTTCAAGCTCAAAGGAAACAGGTTCTTCCTTCTCTTCTGGTTTAATATCAAGTTTATGTACTGGATTTCGTATTGACACTTGATGATGATCTGTAATTTTGAACACTCTTTTGTTTGATTGTTGTAACTTGTAGCTGCTAGTCCGACCATTTAACCAATACTTTTTAGTTTTTTCTTTCCTCATTTGTTCAAGAATCTAGAATTTTAGTAACCTGTACAAATAGAAAGCGTTCCATTTCTGTAGAGCGAGGAGAATAAGCAGCTCTCTTAACACAAATAGAAAGGAGGAAAGTGGTCGTCTTTGGGTATTACCTTCGAGGGTTTCCCCTCAAGGTTTTAAAACGCATCTACTAGGAATACGTTTCCACACCCTTATAAGAAATGTGTGGGATCTCACATTCCGTCTGCATCCGTTCTTCTATTTATTTCTGTTATGTGTAAATGTCTCCTGTGAAGTTCAGTCTACCTTTGATTTTGTTTCATGCTGCCAATGTATCTTTGTCTTCCATTATAACGTTCTATCTAGGTGACATGAACAATTATACAAACGACAGAATGGCGCAATGACAAAGGTGCGCACGTATTTAACGAGCACAGCGCTCCGGAGTTTGAGTATTGAGTGGTTTCCCATTGATGAACTCAACTGTTTGTTTATGTACATATGCATGTGAAATATAAGGAAAAGAGTCCAAAAACTACAATTTTCTTTTCATACTGTCGAACGAGCTGATGATTATCTAATCATAATCGTAATCATTATGACATTTTGATCAATACAGAACGTGCGAAATCTGTGGCGAGATCACCAAGAACATTGAAGGAGTCGGGGACAACAGTTTTATGGAAGAATGGAACGAGGGAAGGTCAGTAGATAGCTATGGAAACACATCAAACAGGGGTGGGGGATGGTGGAGGGGACAGCCATTCTGTAACTTCTTGATGGCATGTCTGGTAATAACTTTTGTTCTTCCATGGTTTCTTCGTATAAACATTTTCTAGCAAGTGTCAGATAATAGAAAGCATTGTTGTGTTTGGCCGAATGCTGATTAGAGCAGATGAATTTGTGGGTGTTTTTGGTTGTGGTTAGTCAACGACGTTTCTGCAGCTTCTGCCTTCAGAGTTGCTTCAATAATTATCACAGATTCGTTAGTTGTTCATATTTTCGTTGCATTGTTTGTCTTCGTTAATGATCACCACCAATGTTATGATTCCACAATCCTCTATGAGATTTGTACTTATGTATAAATTTAACTTTGCTCCTACCAGGTTTTGAAAGTTTTTAGTTACTTTTCCGTGTTGGTTGATATAACTAGGAAGATGGAATTTTCCGAATGAAAATAAAGTTCACCAAGTATGTAACCGACAAAATCCACTGCTAATAAATATTGTTCGATTCAGCCCGTTACGTATCGTCATCAGTCTCTCGGTTTTAAGACGTACACCTTTGTACGGAATGTTTCGTTTCTCTCTTCAACCGACATCGGAATCCATCCCCCTTGAGGGCTAGTGTCCTTGTTAGCACACATCTTAGTGTCTTGACTTTGATATTATTTGTAACAACTCAAACTCATCGTTAATAGATACCGTTCACCCGTTACACATGTCAGATATAGTTCGGAGGATGAAGCCTTAATGGGTATAGCCTCTAGGAAATGAGGTTTAAATATACATTTTGGTCCATATAATTTCCAAAAACTTTTATATTGGATTTTTGGTCTATTTTTTAAAATAACATAAAACTTTTGATATTTATTCTTAAAAAAATTAAATTTCATGCAACTTTTGTATTAATATTAAAGGATATGTCTTAAAGAGGATCAACACCGTCAATCATTATCCGTTGTAGTCTAGTTGGTTAGGATACTCGGCTCTCACCCGAGAGACCCGGGTTCGATTCCCGGCAACGGAATTTTTTATTAAACTTTTTATTTATAAATATTTTACCAATATGACCTTACGATGAAGGGACAGTTTCGTCAATTTAACGCACAGAGAGACTATTAATAACTTAAAAACCCTAGCAGTCCCTCCATTGCATCTTTACGTCTCGAGCTTCGTTTACCGCTTCTCAACTTCGACTCTGCAAAAATGGTATTCCTCGCTCTTTCGTTTGATTTTTGTTTGCATTGAAGCATCGAATGCGTTTTTGCGTGTTTAGGTTTCTAATTTAATTTGATGCTACATTACATTTCAGGCTTCAGAGAAGAAGCTATCAAATCCTATGCGGGATATCAAAGTCCAAAAGCTTGTTCTTAACATCTCTGTTGGTGAAAGTGGTGATCGTCTTACCAGAGCCTCTAAGGTTTTCTTCCCGTCTGTGACTTGCTCTCAAGTTCTCTTCTGTTTAATTTCCGTCAAGACTCAACAAAGATTCTGTTTTTTCTTTCTGTATTTCAGGTGCTCGAACAACTCAGTGGCCAATCTCCGGTCTTCTCCAAGGGTATAATTGCATTTACCTTTTAATCACTGTTAAAATTACCGTTTCTATCTTATTTATTCATTATCTGAAATTCGTGGGGATGCCTTTCTGGAATCTTTGTGATTGAAACAGCACGGTACACCGTTCGATCATTTGGGATCAGACGTAATGAAAAGATTGCGTGTTATGTGACCGTGAGGGGCGACAAAGCAATGCAGCTTCTTGAGAGTGGTTTGAAGGTTAAGGAGTATGAGCTGTTGCGCCGGAACTTCAGCGACACTGGCTGCTTTGGTTTTGGAATTCAGGAGCATATTGATCTCGGAATTAAGTGAGTTTCAATCCTTCGTGTTATTTTTAGCGAATTTTTGCTCCCATTTTGTTATTGCTTATTTATTTCTGTAACTGGTATTGATTGTTGATTAGGCTGATATTTATAGACCTTAGACAAATCAGGATTACGATTTACAGTATGTAAGTGCGTTTGTAAAACCTTTGTGAAGTATTGAAGAATAAGAGGGAAAATTCTAGAATTTTAATTTTACTACTGTAATAAATCAGTTCCGTCAATTGACTAATAATCATACTTTCTTTTGTGACTGGATTTGCTTCATTATCTAACCTATATCAGGAATCAGGAGACGGGTTATTTAACTTTTGTGCTCACAAAATTTATTGTGATAGACCCAATCCAAGTGATAGACCTGTCATAAGCAAGGCTGTGTACGTTTGTAACTTAGGTAGATACACACTATTCATTGACATTAAGTACAACATGTGTAAGGTTAAAGAGGTAATCGTCATTTGGTTTGATGAAAAGACTTCTATTTTAACTCTTTCTGACTTGTTTTATCTGAACAAATATTTGCATGATTTTTTATTAGTCTTATACTTTTAACTCTCGTTACATTCAGACTAAATGGAAACAATACTTAACGCTATTGAAATAACATAATCCAAAGAGAATTGTTTATAGTGGTAGTATCACAAGTTACCTGAAAATCACGTGCACCATATATACTTCAGTGCCTCGTCTATATTGAACTTGAACTGAAACCAAGGGGAACATCCATCCCTAGTCAACTTTACCGATGCTCAACTTTGATTTCTTGAGGCTTGAATTAGTGGGAGTGCTCATTGCCTCATTTTTAGTCCCCAAGTAATTGGGTTTTTTTTTTTTTTTTTTTTTTTTTTTAAACTCACATTCTTCTAATTTTTGCTACAGGTATGACCCTTCTACGGGTATTTACGGTATGGACTTCTATGTTGTTCTTGAACGTCCAGGTTACCGTGTAGGTCGCCGCCGTAGATGCAAATCAACTGTTGGGATTCAGCATAGAGTCACTAAAGAGGATGCCATGAAGTGGTTCCAAGTCAAATATGAAGGAGTTATTCTCAACAAATCTCAAAATATATCCTAGAAAGGTTCTCTGCTATCTTTGCTGTCATGTTCAAATTTTGGCAATATGTTAACTCATTTAAGATTTGTCCATCAGAACTATATTTCTTTTTTATGGAGCGTTCAACCCTTTCTTATATTATTGTATTCTCTGTTTCAACTCTTTTTGCCGCGTTGGAAATCAGTATTCAATTTTTTTTGGTTATACAGTGCCAATTGTTTTGTTATAAATTCATGGTATGTAAGCAAAATTTCCAGAACTAGCTGGTTAGGTTCATGTGTTCCGTTCTCCTGAAGAAAAGAAAACCTGTCGGGAAAAGTTTTCTCCGTATCTCCTAACAATAAGGATTCTCCTATAAATATCCTCCTTCCCCAGTAAGATTTTTGTTATCAAACCTCCCCACATCTGCTTCGGTCGTGTGAGGCCAAAATAGGATTTAAATCTCAAAAGTTCCGTAGTCGATGGATTTAGACTCCAAATAAGTGCATGTTTGGTTTGGCACGATACATTTTGGGGATGGATGACGTGTTTCATTTCATCTAATTTTTTTAGCTATTGATTTATTGAAAATAAGTGCATGTTTACTTCAGTTTTCATCTAAGTTTGATTTTATTATATATTTTTAATCATCAAGTTAATCAATGAATGTAACATGCCAGATAGTGTTAGCCTAAACTGTGATTGTAGTTTTAAGAATAAGAGGAGACAGAAGGGACAGAAGCAAGAGGAAAGAAATGGAAAACTTGGTTGGGGATTGACAACCAGGTTGTTCTTCATTTCATGGGGTTCATCATTAAACATTTGGGTCCCATCCACATTCCACACAACTCTTACGCTATTTGAAGCAAAGGGGGTTCCCATAATAACCATTCCATAAACAAAATGGCCCCTCCTTCCAACTTTACATCTATCACTTTTTCTCCCCTTGTAATTCCCTACCCATTCCCCTATCTTATCTTTCGATCCATCTTCTCTGTGGACCCTTATTCGAACAAGCTTCTTATTTTGTCATTCAAATCCAAATGGTTTAAGACGCAATCTTTCTTTACCTTCAACAACTCACTGGCCCATTTAACCAAATCAGTGCATGCATATTAATAACACAAAATGGATATGCTTGTAATGGAACAAAAGTACACAACTGAAAATAAACAAACATGTCTCATTATTAATTGCATCTTTTTAGAAGTTTCACCGAAAACTAAATCATTGAACAGATAGATTTTCTCATCCACAACTGTAACATTATACTTGCGTGAGATGATAGATTAAAAGAACTCTGTTTTCCAAAATAATGTTTCTGATCTAATCGAGCTTGAACTTGTGATAGCTAATCCGAAGAGGTGTAATCTCAACGACAGCACTTGGACAAGAGAACCGAGAAAACAATGATAAAAACTAAGGATGACAACCCAATTGCCACTCCAAGAACTACCTTGTTTGGCCCGTGTTGATGATTATCCTCCTCGTGACTAAAATGGTTCTCCTCGTAATCACTTCCACTGTCATCCGCCACTGAATAGTCATCGTCGTCTCTAGCCGGCGGTGGGGGTATCGGCAAACCGTGTTTGTCACAAGGAGCAATACCAAGCTTCAATTTGGATGATAATGTGGAATGGTTATAACATAGATTGCCGTTCCCCTGAATCTTGAACACTTCCAACCTCTTGATAAACGATTCATTGAAAGGAATTACTCCACGAAACTGATTGTTCTCCAGATTCAAGTACTTCAAGCGTTTCATCTCCGAAATGAACCTCGGAATTGTCCCGTTCAACCGGTTCGAACCGAGATCAATATGAATTATCCCCGGGATGGCTGAGAAAGACTCCGGGATCGGTCCTGACAGCGAATTAGAAGCTAATGACAAGTTCTGAAGTGAAATCAAGTCCCCAATTGAAGTGGGTATCTCACCATTGAGCGAATTCAACGACAAATTTAAGGTTTGAAGATTCTCAAGCGATGTAATGGAACTAGGTATCTTCCCCCTGAGCTTATTGCCGGAGAAATCGACATGGGTGAGGTTGAGATTGAGGTGTTTAGGAACAAAACCCGTGAGATTGGCGTGAGAAATGGTAAGAGTCCTGATGGATTTCATATGACCAAGAATGACATAAGGACCAGAGGCAGTAATAGGGACACCAGAGACAGTGAGATCAGAGAGGTTCCGGAGGCGGCTGAGCCACACACCAGTGAGCTTACGGAGACTGCGAATGCAAGTGAAGGAGCGGAGGGAAGTGGCGAGATCAGAAGGGAAGCGAATAGGGGAAATGGGGCAGTTGAGGAACTGGAGGGATTGAAGAGTGGAAAGAGATTTGAGAGCAGTGAAGGTCAAAGCGACGTCGTCGGCACAGTTGACGAGGCGAAGAGAAAGAAGGTGGCGGAAAGGGGCGGAGGAGTCGCAGAGAGTGACATTATGGAGTGAAGACGGCGAACATGGGTTTCTAGAAGTGGGAATGTGAAGGGATTGGAGGGCTCTGAGTTGCTTGGGGTCGAGGGTCGAGGAGAACGGCGAAGGGGAGGCGGTGGGGGCGGAGGTGGGAGAGAGAGTTGCCAAAACAGAGGGTGCGATGGAAAAGAGGAAGAGAAAGAGAAGGCATGAAAATGGTGAAGGTTTTTTGAGTTTCATGGCAGTTTTGGGAGAATAGGGTTAAGGTTGGGTTGTGAACAGAGCAGCGAAGCAGCAGAAAAACAGAGAAAGTGAAGAATGGAAGAAGATGGTCTACAAAGCGAGACCTTTAGGGGAACGTGTCAGCTTTGTCTTAAAACGCCCCTACATTTGTTCACATTTCATAATAACAAATTAATCTCCCACTTAATAATAATGATTATTATATTTCTTTTAACTCAAACAATATTTTAGTATGAAAAGCAAGGAAAAAGAAAATCTTAGGAGGGCAATAATGTAAATAACCCATGGAAGCGAGATCACATGCTTACAGACTGATATGACAATCTGGAAGTACTTCGTCAAAGTGGGTCAACTCATCGTAGATACACTTTTTTATTTTATTTTTTCATTTACTTTGCTTTGCCTTTTTAGACCCGACCATCCGATCTCTCTCTCTCTTTTTTTTCTTTCTTTTTTAGAGTTAAAAAGATGTTTGAAGAGTAATGTCTAAGAGCTTAAGAGTTAGATTCAGAAGAACTGAGTTGGATGAAAGTGAATCAAACATGGTGATCCTTCCTCTAACGCTTTAACACCATTTTAGCATCTGGGTTAGCTTCAGAACAGGATAAAAATGAGAAAGTTGGTTTCTTTTGGAAGATATGGCGTTGGGACCAAAACCAACCCTACAAGTTCAGTGCTGTCTCTGCTTGCATTGATGGGCAAAATTGAAGAAGAAAAAGGCTGGAAGCTTGGGAAGCGTGTGGATGTAATTTATTTTATATGCATACACTTAAAACAGAGTTGAACTTGTTTGACAGAGCATGACTGCAATTCATCGCTTGTTGGGATATACTTTGGAAAGGGGGAGTGGGGATGATGCGAAGAAGAACAACAACAAGTTCCCTTTTAATTGTCCGAAGAATGATCCAAAAGGCATATGTGAAATACTCTATTCCTCCGGCCACAAGCATATTCGAGGCTTATGTGCGAATCATGCAGCCTTTAAATCCCAGCACAACCAACAACACTGAGATAACATTATGAATGGAGGATCGTCAAGGGGTAGAGAAGAATGAGAGGGCGGATCCCTTTTGGCAGAAAGGTTTAAAATAGTTGCTGTTTGAGAGTGGTTCGTCTGCCAAAAGAGACTTGCCCTGCCATTCCACTCTTCTACCACATACATTCATTATCTTCCACTCAGCTGCCCCTAATCTTCACCTTATTATTGGGATTAATTAACTCGTGATAGTGTTCATGTTGTACAGTGAAACCCTGAAAATGGGAGTGATTATTTTTTAAGAAGATCACTGGTGGGCAGTGCATACAACCTAAAGCAATGGATTTGGGAATAATTCCATGAAGATTTGAAGGAGGAATCAATCTGTATAAAAATGATTCTAAACGAGCATCTGGTAGTGGGAGACTAAAAATAAAAGAATTCATTCACTCACCCGGAAGAGTTAGAAGGACGTGAAGATGAAAAATGGGGAAGCTGATTGTTATAGGTGAATGATAAAGCTGCAGAGGAATTGCTGGGCAAATCTCGTTTGGCAGCCAACAATGAGAGATGAATTAAGTGAGCAGCCAATAGAGAGTTGGCCCTGTAATACAACGGCAGTGGCTACTTCCTTCTGTTCCACAACGCAGCAAAGCACAAACAACTTGTATTTATGGAACCCACGGAGGAGCATATCCATGGGGTATATACATTTATTTCTCTCTTCCTTATTCTTCACCTCTTTCTTTCCGCCACTCTTTACGACTTGCGGCGGTTCGGCTGTTGATTCCCCGCCATAATTTATTGCCTTTAAACTCTGCCCTTCTCTGACCATCTGGGTGCGCGCGCGCATGACCATCTGGGTGCGCGCGCGCATGCGTATGCAGAAACTCGACGCCCTGCCGCTGATTAGTTACTTTATACTCATCTGTGGCATCTCATCACACTGAAAGGCCGTTTATTCACAAACCTTCACTGAAGATCTGTGACACATGAAATCAAAATCTGGAATTCTCTTCATTTCTTATTTTTTTAATTCAACAAATTTATGTTTATTACATGTTATTAGCCATACTTTAAGTTGTGATTGATGGGGTTTTTTTAATTGTCAGAATCAACGTTTTCATTGAGAAAGTTCAGGGCTTCCAATTAGAAACAAAACAAAACAAAACAAAAAAAAATAGTGACAAACAATTGTGGGCATAGAATAAATTCTTTATTTTTTTGACTCGAGAAAGATCATTTTGACTACAAGGAATTGACAAATCTTACAAACACTCAAATGAACACCCCAAATTAGGAGCCCACATATCCAAATACACTGCTCCGCCCTGTGGCTGAAAGGCCCGGCCCACTTTTGCCTCAGTTATAGCCCCTCCTAGTTCCTACATTGGGCTCCTATATCTCATCTTACTAGCTCTTTCTTGGTTTGCCCCTAAACTATATTTACTAGAAGAGTTACTCTCCCGATACCTTTGTAACGTGGTCAGGTCACAAAGAATGCTAGAGTACCATTATACGTGAGATCTCACATCGATTGGAGAGAGGAACAAGTGCTAGCGAGAATGCTAGACCACAAAGAAGGGGTGGTTTGTAAGAACGTTAGAAACAAAACATTTTTATAAGAGTGTGAAAACTTTCCCACGCATTTTAAAAATCTTAAGAAGAAGTCTGAGAAAGGAGAGTCCAAAAAGTACTCCGTGTTTGGGTGGTGCTGTTGCACATTAGATGCATTTGGGTGTATGATTGATTCAACTTCCACCAATCAAATCATTCCCTGGGCGTATAGGTGGAATCCATGGAGGAGGAAGAGAGGCAAAAGGAAAGTATGTTGAAGGAAGAAGCCAAAGGAGGAGTAATCAAAAGTCGAGCCACCCAAATAGTTTATTGTTAGTACACACACGTCAAACACAAATGGACACTTTAAAGAAATATCAAAAGAGAAACACAGACACACAGAAAAAGGGAGGGTTTAAAAACGCCTTTCTGCGGTGAGAACAACATGTTTGGGGGTTTGTGGGGATACTGCCATCGAGTACTACCTTCAAAAAAGCTAAAGCTGCTTACATTTCCACAAACCTATTGATTAATCACATGCGTCTTTCTATGTGCCTCTAAGCAAACCCAATACCACCCTCCACAAGACCCACCCACAAAACCTTAAGGGAGGGTAGAAGACAGAGAAAGCAGAGGAAAACAGGGGCGGAGGAGGGTATAGGCATATACAAAATGCCAAACACCAATCAGAGCAGGTGGGATTCATTTGTTTTCAAGTGTAAACCCGTTTGACATATCATATTTCTAAGGCGCAGGTTCTTTTTGGGTACACCCGAAGTGGAAAGAACGATAAAGAATAAAACAGAGTCCAAAAGTAGTGTCAGACACATGTGACTTATCTAAACTCACTTATCTGTAGAGCTCACCAAGCCCTTCAAATTTTCAACAAAATAACATTACATTACATTACAATTCAGGTAGCTAATTGAGGAAGCCCATGAGTGAACCAGCTCATTGGTCTCTGCTCTGTCCACTTGTACACCTTATTCACTGATCAAACCCCTCTTCTTCCTCTTCTGTCCTCTGTTTCCTTGTCTTCTTCTCACCTCATTCCAACATTCAAACTTCAAACATCTTAATCCAAGGTAGCTACACCATTGTGCTTGGCAGACAGCATTAGACCTGAAGTAAAAAAGCACCATGCATGTGCTACTATTGATTGTAATTGGCTTTTCCATCTCTTAAATTGAGGGGGAAAAAGTTAAAGTTATCCTCTTTAACCATGAACAGTCCAAACTCATAACGAGGGAAACATAAAAGACAACACCCAGCCTAAGTTTTTTAATACCCACATACCGCATTGTCGTGTGTATATATGTGTGTAACTGTAGGCATAGAAGTATTAGCGTACGAATCATTAAATATTGCATAAGTTTAGAGAGATGGGTTCCTCTGTTTTCATGTTCACATAAGAACAAAAGGAAAGTAGCTCAGTGATTGCTTCAGTTTCGCCTTTTTACGCTATAAAAACCCAGACCCAGACCCAGACTCTTCATTTCAGGCCACATTCTTCACTAACTTATCTCAATTGGGAAGCAAGTCGGAGCTGAGAGAGATGGTTTCTGCATTAGAAAACAGATTCAACTCACGCAAGAAGCTACGCCTTGTTCGATCTCTGGGCACCCATGAATCCCCTGTAATTCCTAAGACATTCTGTTTTGGTGATTTTGTTTGTTGGGGCCATAAATGATGGAATTCTCTATTTATGCAGGGAAAACAGAGGAGTGGGTTCTGGAACTCTGTTCTGTTCATTCATAAGCTTAAGCTGAAGCTGGAAGCAATTGAAAGAGAATACTTGAAGTCTATAAAGGAACTCCATGCGCTCAAGGTCCTTGTTGTTTTAGAATTGTTGCTATGTATGTGTTTATGGTAAATTGAATCTTCCATTGATGCTTGATGAACAGGAAGTGAAGGTGGAGAAGATGGGAGAAGAGATTAAAGTGAAAGTGAGATGCGAGAAGGGAGAGAATAGATTGGTTTCAGTATTAGAAGCATTGGAGAGAATGAGATTGAACGTGGTGGAAGCCAGAGTTTCGTGTAGTGAATGCTTTTCAATGGAGGCCATTGCTGTAGCTGAAGATGATCAGTTGGTGAATGTAAAAGATATAACTGAAGCTATTAATGTAGCCATTGATGCCTAATCATAAGCTTCACTTCCTTACCCACCACTTGAATCACAATGTTTCTTGATATCTCAACCTCTCTTTTTTTTCTTAATTAGATCCTAAATTATTATATAAAATATTTACTTTTTGTTTTGATAGTAAAAAGAAAAAAAAGAGAAAATGATTTTCTTAAATTCAATTAAAAAGGAGGGGACTTTAAGGAAAAGAGGATCCAAAGAAATCCGGGTCAAAGTTCAGACCCACCGTAGATTCGACCCGTGACACCCGATATCATGTATCAAAGAAGGTGAATAAGAAAATACCAGAGATGTTTCTTATAGCTGTAGTTTACACACAATACAAGCAATGAAACAAATGTTGGAGTGTTTGAGACAATAATGTACTCAGCATAGGAACAAAGTCCCTCAAACTCAAATGAGTATCAACTGCAACTCCCAAGTTTACCAGCAGCTTAAGCATATCACAACTTTTGGCATCACGAGTTAACTTATCAGTAATCAAAATCCCTTCCCTATTCTGTGCATCCCTGGAAATGTTTCACAAAATCACTGTGTATACCATAGATAGATAAAATACATGTGCCCCAGGTGACATCCTGCTGCACCAACTTCAGATTGCAAGTTTAGCTGGAACAGCAACCACCTTTCTTTATCTCGGACACGTCCTTGCTGATGTCGATTCTCTCCCCTTTTGCTAGAACAACTGATGCAGCAGCATCATTGCTAGCTTCCATAGCCTTCTTGCTCACCAAGTGGTAGATTTGTTTAAGCACTTCAACGAATGCGTTGTCCACGTTTGTGGATTCAAGTGCGGAGGTTTCCATGAAGCAGACGGACTCTGTCTCAGCAAACGATTTTGCATCCTCGGTTGGGACTGCCACAAGGTGACGAAGATCGGATTTGTTGCCAACCAGCATGACCACAATGTTAGGATCTGTATGATCTCTCAACTCATTCAACCACTTCTCAACGTTTTCATAGGTAGCGTGTCGAGTAACGTCGTACACAAGCAGGGCACCAACTGCTCCTCGATAGTAGGCACTTGTAATTGCTCGGTACCTACGAACTGGAGAAGTCAGATGACTGAATATGTAGGAATATAAGGTGAGCAGAAGTTCTAAGGTGAAGCTAAGTTAAAAGTCTGTCACACAGGTTAACCATTTTCAGTACAGCAAAAGCTTGCTCACGCCAAGAATTCCCTTTGACTTGCACTCACCATGATATAATGAGAAATTTGTGCCATTTTTTTCAGATAAACAAGACACTAAAAATATATCTTTCCCTGCAGAATATCCAAGATGGTGTTTGTAAAACCCCAAACTCACCGCTAGCAGATATTGTCTTCTTTGGGCTTTCTCTTCCATGGTTTTCCTCAAGGTTTTTAAAACGCATCTAGTAGGGAGAAGTTTCTATACCCTTATAAACAATGTTTCGTTCCCCTCTCCAACTAATGTGGGATCTCACAATCCACCCTCCTTCGGGCCACAGCGTCGTCGGTGGCATTTGTCCCCTCTCCAATCGATATGGAATCTCACAATGTTAGTATGAACGGGTTCAGTCAACCTCAAAAACGGCCTCAGATGTTTTATAAACCAACACTCCATGCCTAGCATCTTCGCATCGATAAGGAATTGCACAAACTTCGAATTAGATCTTCACATAAACACGACCCTTCATAACCAGTTTAACAGATTTCCTGTAACCTGACTTTGATACTAGTAATTGATATTCCTCGGCTCTCTCAACCCCAAACGCTACAAAGAGGTGAGTTCTTCGTCACACTTATAAGCCAACACTCGACGACATCCAAAATGAAGGTCAAATAACCCAACATAATTTCTAATAATGGAAGACAATTACTTGGAAGAGGAAAGTAGAGAAACAAGCTTCTCGAAAATTGACGTTACCGCTGATCGGTCTTCTAACATACTCATGAACTTTAGGTGCATTTGAATGTGCAATTCGTATCGGTAGACATAAGATGTCTGAGTAACAATTGAAGGGAAGGGGGCTCCTGGTTTAAGCCATAAAGACATGTTTCAAACCAAAGAGCTCTCCATATTGAAATACGGCTGGAAGGCTTGATTTGCTATCTTTATTGGTCCTTTCTGTGTGCCGTTTTATGGAGAAGGTAGCATCCAGCAGGATAGGATGTCGTTAATTTGGGGGTCAACTAGTGATGCAAATTGGACAACAACACAGAGCACAAACCGTATGGTGAATTGAGGTTTTGATGGGGATAAAAATGACAAGGGAAGGCAACATCCGGCAGATAAAAGTAATCGAAGTTCTAAGAAATGTCTTTGAGTTTAGATCCACCAAACCCGTTTGGTACCCCATTACAATCAACACCTAAAATATGGAACCTAATAAACAAATGAACAAACATGATCTAAACCAAGCAAATACATTAATTAGCAGTAATCAAAGCTAAAGAATCAATTAAATTTGAAGGCAGTACATCTCGAAATCAACAGAAGCACAAAGAAAAACAATAAAACAATAGGAGAGCCCCATATGTGACACAACATTTCCACCAAAAAAGACAAGGACCCAGATCATGAAATTAAAATAAACAGAGAGAAAAGAGAAATCACCGTTCTTGGCCAGCGGTGTCCCAAATCTGAGCCTTGATAACCCTGCCATCAATACTCAAACTGCGGGTAGCAAACTCAACGCCAATAGTGGACTTAGTTTCGAGGCTGAACTCGTTTTTGGTAAAGCGGGAAAGCAAATTGGACTTGCCAACGCCAGAATCGCCGATTAAGACGACCTTAAAGAGATAGTCATAGTCGTCTTCAGCTCTGTACGCAGACATTTTTGAGGAGCCCCCACAGGTACAATGCTGGACCGTCCACAATAAGAGAGAGACAAAGATGGGTTCTCTTCAGATCGCGGACTTTCCCTCTCTCTCACTGCAAAAATCTTTTCTTTTTTATCGGAGCTGTGTTTTTATCCCAAAAAAAAAAGTAATTTAAGAGCCTTGTTTGTTCGGAAGGGGATGCGAAAGACCCCTTGTTCTGGAGCTGAAGTGCAGCAGAAATAAAGAGAGCGATTGAGTCGAATTGGGTCTGGGTTTGGGTTTGGGTTTAATAGCTACAGAAAAAAGTCGGCCATTCCAAACTTTGAAGGTTGGAGCAGACTGGATTAACCCGACCAAACTGTCCTAATCACGTCAACCTCCTCCCTCCACTTCATGCCACCACATTCAAACCATATTTTTGGTACTACAATTTGCTTACATTATGTGGTTTTTTTTTCATTTCTTAAATTGGTTAGTTTGTTTTTTAAAAATTTAGAATTTAGTTTTTTAACTTTTGAATTTTGTTTTTATAATTTGATAAAATTTTATAAACACACTCACAAAAATTAACAAAACTCTTCTAAATAGTTACCTTATTTAGGAAAATCTTATCAATTGAACGATCGAATTTGGTGATGTCATGTGTTGAAAAGAGGGTGGAGCACCGTATCTCCATCCTTGATGACATGCATCTTGTGGTTCAATTTGATTTGAATTTGTATTTAACTCCTTGACTTGCATGCTACTTAGTTTAGCGTCCACAGTCGGATATGAATCATGACCAATGTCTCATTTGAGTGCATCATGTGTTGTTGTTATAAGAATAATCTGTAAAAGCCCAAATCCACCGTTAAGTAGATATTATTTGCTCTAACCCGTTACTTATTGCCGTTAGTCTCATAGATTTTTTAACGCGTTTGTTAGAAAGGGTTCTCCACACCCTTATTAAAAAAATGTTTCGTTCACCTCCTTAGCCGACAATAGATGTTGTTGATTGAAGGGATATATATATATATATATACATACTAGTTCAGATGTAATTAAAACTCTTTCATATTTATAGAATTTGCTATCAATCACTAAAAAGTTGAGCCTCGTAAATGAAGCAAGGCTCAAAAAGCGAGCCACCCTTTGCCCTGTTTAACCTTTGGGGTTCATAAACGTGGATACCCAAAACCATATATGAAGTTCAGAAGAGAAAGAGAGAAAGATAGAGATGAGATTCCACCAACTAATCAACACCCACCAGAACTCAGTGATCCAAAGTCAAAATCAGCAAAGAACTGGACGCTTTCAGGCTGCCATTCTCATCACTTCCAAACACAAAGGCTTGTAAGCTGCAAGTTTCTTAAATTTTGTCCCCTCTTCTTCCAATGCTCCAAACAGGACCATAACAAGTCCTGGAATCTCTGATGTCACAGGGACCAATTGGGTCATAAGGCTCTGATTCCCTTGATCAATTCTTCATTTATTACCTTCTCTTTTCAATCTGACACAATTCAACCCCCCCAGTAAGCTTGGGTCAACAAAATCCCTTTCCTTTCTAATCTAAACCCGCTTATACACGTTACAAAATCCCTCACCAAACAACTCACCATCATCGCCTATATAACTCAACAGCTTTGTCGTCTTCAACCCCTCAACTGGCTTCCAACCTCCATCAATGTCCATTTCCACCACTGCTACTCCAAAATTAGTTCAGAGGGTACCCAAATCCACTTCAGACAGATTGCTTCAGAAGTTCTGCGATGCTACCGAATTTGGATTTGATTACGACACAAGTGGCCTCTGGTCTCCCCCTCTTCAACGCACTGTTTATTTGAGCTCTTCCGGTAGAGTTTTCTATCCAACGGATTTGCAAAGAAAGCTTGAGAATGTGTTGAGTTCTGATCGTAGAAGAGAAACAAGTTGTTTCAAATTCAGAGTAAGTTGAATGTTCAAATTTGGTGGGTTTGTTTCAAATTCTCTTGAAATTGGTTTGTGTTTAGATGTATGCAGTTCATATGTTGTAGGTGTTTTGGTGATCCATGAATGAGGCAAATCTCAAAGCTGCCATCTTTAGTACCTCGCTTCCATTTTTCCTTATAATGCAAGATCTGCCTCAAATTTGGAGCCACTCAGGGGTGGGCTACAGCTATGTCTTATGGTATTGTGTCATGTGCAGAAGGCTTTGCTTTATACAACTAAGCACAGTATTTGGAGTATTGAAACATATGGATAGCAGAGGTCCGGTGAAGTGGGTCCTGTAATGGCTACCTTTGCATGCAAAATAACAAAACCCAATAAAACATCTACACAACACAATTCTCAATGTCTCAGCTCCATTTATCAAGACTCTCTCATTTTCCATTTCTATTTCACTCCCTGTAGTAACAGAAATGTTGGGATTTCTGATATAATTGAGCAAGAATGGCATATAAGATATTGTCTTTTTTTTAGGCTTTTCTTTGGAGTATTTAAAACGCTTATGTTTAAGAAAGTTCTATGCTCTTATAAAAAAATGTTTCATTTTACTCTCCAACTGATGTGATATCTCACAATCCAGGACGAGCGTCCTCGTTGACACTCGTTCCCTTCTCCAATTGGTGTCAGCTCTCACTCCTTTCGGAGCTGAGTGTTCTCGCTGGCGCACTCGGTATCCATCACTTTTGGAGCTCAGCATCTTCACTGACATTCGTTCCCTTCTCCAAAACACGAAAACTAGAATCTTTCAGGCAAATGCGAACAGATGATTTTAAGTATGGGAGTGGCTAGTTTAATGGCTCTAGTAGTTCTGCCAATGGTGAAATAATTGTGTCGACTGACCTACACATCTGATCTTTGTGGTGTAAATGTAATCTTGAATTCTCTTCTGAGTGATAGTGCTATGCCGGAAGAGGAAGAAGAAAAAAAGTGGTGGATGGGCCAGAGCTAGTTGATTTGAGCTGCATGCCCAGGAGAATTCACAGCCTATTAACCTCCTCTGGCCCATGTACGATATAGCCTTTTCCTAGCTCTGAAGACTGAAAAGACAGAACCATTTTTGGTGTATAAAGGTGGGGTTCTAGCTACTCATTGCAAACAAAGTTTCCAAACCAACAGAAATAATGGAGACTCGTGCGTCATATATCAGCCAGAATTGCCTAATAACACAGACATGCTCTCCAAACCCCCCCAAAACAGGGGGCCAATTAAGCAGTGATATGAATGAATAAAGAATCAATACAGAGCAAAGCAAAAACCTTTGGGGCGTGGAAATGGATGAATCCTGTCAAAATCCAGACCCCTTTGTTGTGGACAGATGGGGGCCTCTTGTAGACATTCTTCCCAGCAAACCCTCCTCCAAATTTCATGCCGACACCCTTTTTTTCTTTACTTTTTCGACCATAATCTTATGACTTCTCGCAGCCCTTTCCGGGTCACACTTTAGTTTTCAATTTTCAACAAAAATGTATGCTCCCCACGTTGCTCCTTCAAATGTGCATATTCATGGGTCGTGTTTTTAAGTCAGGTTTGGGATTGTAATTTTAAAAGGGTCTCATGTCAAATCAATTTACTTTTATTCAGTGATCATTATTTTGCACTGATTCTTAGGTTGGTTAACAAAATTATTAGTTTAATCCTCGTGTGAAATCCCTTTGCTTAATTAACTTGTCACGACCCGATTTTCGAGGCTTCGAAAATCAGACCGTGAACCAAAAGGCGAAATCGAAAACAAACAAAAAGAAAGTAGAAGAAAAGAAAAACCAAAGTAAAAATATAAAAATACTTTGAATTAAAACAAAAGAGAGAAATTTCATTTGTTAATTATTACAAAAGAAATTGCAAATATAAAATGAAATACAAAAGACTCTAAAAGACCGAAAAGGGACTGACGCTCCGGAACGACCCCCTCTGTGACTGTACAACTCTCAAACGCTCCTCTACCTCGACCAGCAGCCAGTGAACACCTGAGAAAAATAAATGAGAACGGGATGAGTATAAAAATTATACTCAGTAAGCCACCTACTTGTAGGCTCTCTTCGCATCTTAATTTAACAGAACTCCCACGGTTCCCTAATTCGGTTCTAGGACATTGGGTTCTAACCTTAGTCTATCGGGGCTTGCCCCTTGGGTTTCACCGGTTCATCGTCCTTTCATTAGTCACCTAGAGGTTCCTTATGCCCAGCTAATATGGTCGGTATCTCTCTATGAGGCGCTACCTCCACATGGCTATCTAGAACTACATGGTACCTAGCCTAGGGGTGTGCTGAATACCCCTACGCCCATATAGTTCTCCTATGGTGGGCGCGACCCAACCCGTTCCCATGCAGCTAATGGGCTGTACGACGTGGGG
>NW_019268559.1:893998-895724 GCF_002738365.1 Cucurbita moschata | reverse complement strand
TGTCAGCTCTCACTCCTTTCGGAGCTGAGTGTTCTCGCTGGCGCACTCGGTATCCATCACTTTTGGAGCTCAGCATCTTCACTGACATTCGTTCCCTTCTCCAAAACACGAAAACTAGAATCTTTCAGGCAAATGCGAACAGATGATTTTAAGTATGGGAGTGGCTAGTTTAATGGCTCTAGTAGTTCTGCCAATGGTGAAATAATTGTGTCGACTGACCTACACATCTGATCTTTGTGGTGTAAATGTAATCTTGAATTCTCTTCTGAGTGATAGTGCTATGCCGGAAGAGGAAGAAGAAAAAAAGTGGTGGATGGGCCAGAGCTAGTTGATTTGAGCTGCATGCCCAGGAGAATTCACAGCCTATTAACCTCCTCTGGCCCATGTACGATATAGCCTTTTCCTAGCTCTGAAGACTGAAAAGACAGAACCATTTTTGGTGTATAAAGGTGGGGTTCTAGCTACTCATTGCAAACAAAGTTTCCAAACCAACAGAAATAATGGAGACTCGTGCGTCATATATCAGCCAGAATTGCCTAATAACACAGACATGCTCTCCAAACCCCCCCAAAACAGGGGGCCAATTAAGCAGTGATATGAATGAATAAAGAATCAATACAGAGCAAAGCAAAAACCTTTGGGGCGTGGAAATGGATGAATCCTGTCAAAATCCAGACCCCTTTGTTGTGGACAGATGGGGGCCTCTTGTAGACATTCTTCCCAGCAAACCCTCCTCCAAATTTCATGCCGACACCCTTTTTTTCTTTACTTTTTCGACCATAATCTTATGACTTCTCGCAGCCCTTTCCGGGTCACACTTTAGTTTTCAATTTTCAACAAAAATGTATGCTCCCCACGTTGCTCCTTCAAATGTGCATATTCATGGGTCGTGTTTTTAAGTCAGGTTTGGGATTGTAATTTTAAAAGGGTCTCATGTCAAATCAATTTACTTTTATTCAGTGATCATTATTTTGCACTGATTCTTAGGTTGGTTAACAAAATTATTAGTTTAATCCTCGTGTGAAATCCCTTTGCTTAATTAACTTGTCACGACCCGATTTTCGAGGCTTCGAAAATCAGACCGTGAACCAAAAGGCGAAATCGAAAACAAACAAAAAGAAAGTAGAAGAAAAGAAAAACCAAAGTAAAAATATAAAAATACTTTGAATTAAAACAAAAGAGAGAAATTTCATTTGTTAATTATTACAAAAGAAATTGCAAATATAAAATGAAATACAAAAGACTCTAAAAGACCGAAAAGGGACTGACGCTCCGGAACGACCCCCTCTGTGACTGTACAACTCTCAAACGCTCCTCTACCTCGACCAGCAGCCAGTGAACACCTGAGAAAAATAAATGAGAACGGGATGAGTATAAAAATTATACTCAGTAAGCCACCTACTTGTAGGCTCTCTTCGCATCTTAATTTAACAGAACTCCCACGGTTCCCTAATTCGGTTCTAGGACATTGGGTTCTAACCTTAGTCTATCGGGGCTTGCCCCTTGGGTTTCACCGGTTCATCGTCCTTTCATTAGTCACCTAGAGGTTCCTTATGCCCAGCTAATATGGTCGGTATCTCTCTATGAGGCGCTACCTCCACATGGCTATCTAGAACTACATGGTACCTAGCCTAGGGGTGTGCTGAATACCCCTACGCCCATATAGTTCTCCTATGGTGGGCGCGACCCAACCCGTTCCCATGCAGCTAATGGGCTGTACGACGTG
>NW_019268559.1:754252-890333 GCF_002738365.1 Cucurbita moschata | reverse complement strand
TTCCTCACAACAAGATAACTTGTCATGTAGCTCGCCTGAATACTAATACTCATCTGAGCTAAATGCAGGCTCTTTCGAAAGTAAAGGTTCCTTGTATAAGTCTCTTTCGAAAGTAAAGATTCCTTGTGTAAGTCCTCTACATTCACTTAGGTCAACTCCTGTAGTGTCTTATGGTTGATCAAGTCACATTTCCTTTCGTAGTGATATCTTATATTGGCTCATGTGTGTGCATCCATCAAGTTCTTGTAAAGGAGCCTATGGAACTCTCTAAAAACTCTTGTTTGGTAACTAGTCTTCCTCAAGCTCTGAGGGTACTTTTATCTATGTCCAAGGTTTTCCCTAAGACGCATTATGTCTTCTGCTTCCCTTACTAGTGTACTATCACCATCTCACTACTCTTCAGGTAGTTTCCAAACTCACGTTATCTAGCGTCTCTACTTCTGTCTGAGCATGCTTCACAAGTATGGTGTTACACTTATGTGTAAAAAAAATAGAGTTCTACTCTTTGTAATCCAGATAACCTAAACAAGGGTTGGTTCTTACTAACATGCATATGAACTTTCTCCCTCCAGACACGAAGGCATGGCCATAGCTTGCCCGCTTTTCCTGCCCTTCTTAATCCTAAGGTTCACTGGATTACCTTAACAGTTTTCACGTTTGTAAGCAAGCATGTTCTGACCAAGAATAGGTTAGAACACGTTCATATGATCCTGATAACCACGTGCTGCTATTGGACTCGGTCATCTACTCCAAGGTCCAAAACGACTTGTCATCCATTAGGTGATCCATCAATAGGAATATCCTACACCCCATATCCTATTAGTGGCATAAAAGGGCACATCACACTTTTGGAAGTCCATAAACTTGAATTTAGCTCGTGAAGACTCCAATCGAACCTTGAAGTCATGACTTCCATCGCTTCACTCTCATTGTTGGTGAATTTTATCTCTCGACTTCCCAACTTAACCAAAACTCAGTTGAGGTAACGGTTTGCTTGAGGGGTATTTAATTCCTATAGTGATCGTCTTTGGTTGTACGAACAATATTGCTTGGGTCTACCTTTGTGGTTTATACCAAGGCATGCTCTATACTGTCTAAGCCTTCTACATGCTCTCCACATAGGCATGCTTGCCATCTAGAATTATGGTCACAGGAGGCTGGGTCCTAGGTAATTCACCTCGTACTAGGCCTTAGAAAGTCTCATGTTCATCTTTGGACGTCTCGCATTCTGCGGCGTCATCTCTCTATCTCCCTAAGGCTAGTAAGCTTTAACATGACCCCTCTCGGCCTCCTCACAATAACTCGCATCTAGCATTGACGTATAGAGTGATCATTCATTATTTATCGCCCTAAGGCATAATCATAACTACCACATAACCCAAAACAAACAACAAATTCACATGCTTTACATCATACCGTAACCTATTAAACAGGGTTAGACTGCATACCTGGTCGTGGCAAGGCGTGTCGTCGAGCTGAGTCACAGAGGTGTACGACTCTCTATCCTAGAAAAAGTCTACAGAATCTAAAACCGACTGCTCTGATACCAATCTGTCACGACTCGATTTTCGAGGCTTCGAAAATCAGACCGTGAACCAAAAGGCGAAATCGAAAACAAACAAAAAGAAAGTAGAAGAAAAGAAAAACCAAAGTAAAAATATAAAAATACTTTGAATTAAAACAAAAGAGAGAAATTTCGTTTGTTAATTATTACAAAAGAAATTGCAAATATAAAATGAAATACAAAAGACTCTAAAAGACCGAAAAGGGACTGACGCTCCGGAACGACCCCCTCTGTGACTGTACAACTCTCAAACGCTCCTCTACCTCGACCAGCAGCCAGTGAACACCTGAGAAAAATAAATGAGAACGGGATGAGTATAAAAATTATACTCAGTAAGCCACCTACTTGTAGGCTCTCTTCGCATCTTAATTTAACAGAACTCCCACGGTTCCCTAATTCGGTTCTAGGACATTGGGTTCTAACCTTAGTCTATCGGGGCTTGCCCCTTGGGTTTCACCGGTTCATCGTCCTTTCATTAGTCACCTAGAGGTTCCTTATGCCCAGCTAATATGGTCGGTATCTCTCTATGAGGCGCTACCTCCACATGGCTATCTAGAACTACATGGTACCTAGCCTAGGGGTGTGCTGAATACCCCTACGCCCATATAGTTCTCCTATGGTGGGCGCGACCCAACCCGTTCCCATGCAGCTAATGGGCTGTACGACGTGGGGACACATTTCCCATGCGAAATGGCTAAGAACAGTAAGGACTGATCAGGGACCCTTGGTCCTCCCACGAAGCTATAGATACCGTTCTCACGCTAGCAATCTATGAACCCCCTTAGGTACTTTCTTACCGTGGTGAACCGCTAAGTTTCTTGGGGAAAATTAAGTCTGTCTAGAGCGGCATATCGCTCCTAAAAGAAATTCCCTAATCTTATCACAGAAATAGGCCCTAGCAATTAACAGAGGGTGCATGCAATCTTCTTCTAACATCATAGTATGTAATTCATGCAAACTAGGCATACCGGCTCAACGGGGCGATGACCTCCATCAAGCACCCAGAGCACGAGGTTCGCGTTCAATGGGGCGAATTCGTCCATCAAGCACCCAAGACCCGGCATACACAATTCTAACATAAATTAAACGCATGCATACGTACAACGGAAGCTTAAGGCATACAAGCAACACTCAGATAATTCACCCAACACATCATAACAATCCATCTAATTAATCTCATTCATGGAGAGCTAATTTAAGGCAAAAATTACTAACATGCATACATACAATCCAAGCGAACCCTACAAGTATTTCTTCCTAAATACCGGGTGGTGACTTACCCGATTGACGCGTGTTCTTCGTTGAGCATTTCTACACCAATAGAGTGTCCACAAATGTTGAATTTTCCCATTTAAACCCTATTCCATATAAAAATAGGGTTAGAGTTGGAGTCGGAGGGAAATCGGGCAAACAGAAATCGAACGGGCTGAAAACAGCACCTCACGCGCTCTCACGCGCCTGGGGAAGGTGCTACACGCGCACGGCCACGCGCGCGTACGGACGCGCATGAGGGAGGGGAGACGCGCGCTGAGGTGTTGCCACGTGGCGCCCGATAAACGGTCAGCCGAGGTCGAGGTCGTTGGTTCGAAACCGGAAGGGCGCGCTGGACATTCAAGTTTGTTTACGCTGACGCGTGGCAACGCGAAACCGGGTCGGTGGTCCGGGTTGCGCGCGGGTCATCGGGTCGCAAACTCGAGTAGCGGGCCGCCGGCCATCGAATCCCGCCCGACGCGAAGTATTTCTTTGATTTTTTCGTCTCCAATGGACGCTCGACACGTGGCCCTTCTTCTCCGGCGAAGCGCATCCTCCTCCTCCTTTCTCCTCTTTGACGAACGTCGAACTCCCATTTCCGATCTGAATCGATTACAACCTCCTTCACAGGTTTTGAGCGTAATCCTCTGTAGATTAACATACTCAAATTTCAGGCTCTAACTCTTACTAGATCTCACAGATCTAAAGCAATTTCGAGAATCTGGATTCAAGAACTTTACCTTTAGATTTTTCCTCGTTTCCGGATGGTTTTGGACGATCTAAAGGTTAAGAATGTTCTTCTCTAGGTTCTGTGAAGTTTTCATGAAGGCTCGGCCGGAACCGGACTCCTCGTGGCCGGAGCGGCGGTTACCTCCCTCTCTCTCTAGAACTTTCCTTCTCTCTCTATAATTTTCTTTCTCTCACTATTTACATTCTTTTCTTTCTGTCCTTTCTCCTTCTCTTCCTTTTTCCCCTTTATTTTTTCTTTTTCTCTTTTATTTGTATGTTACTAAAAAAAAGAGGGTATAATGACCAAATTACCCTCCAGGGATTAACCTTCACCATCCTTTTAATTTTCTATCATTTTTCTTTTATATTTTTCTTAAGTTCTTTTATTCCTCATCATTTTTCTCTTCCGTCTCATCTCGGATTTTGGTCTTTAAGACCTTCACTAAAATTGAGAGAGATCGACTTTTAAGGTAAACTTAGATTTTAAACTTTCAATTGAGGCTCGGGTATTACATAACTCCATTATAAACCCCCTTTCCCCACAACCCAATCAACCCCAAACTCTATAAATACCCCTCCATGTTTCAACCAAACTTCGAACCCACCTCTCTGAATCACTCATTTTTTTCTTCCATGGCGGCCCGCTTCACACTCATCACTTGCCCTCTCCTTTTGCTCCTTCTATTCGCATCCTCTGCCCTCACATCACACGCCGCCAGACTCCTCCCTACAACGCCGTCTCCACACAGCCTCTTTCTCGCCGCCCTTCCCAAGGGCACCGTCCCCTCTTCCGCTCCCAGCAAAAAAGCCCATGCCCTGCTCCTCGACCAGAAGCTCACTGCTCGACACCTCGTAGAGTCCGTTCCAAGCCCCGGCATCGGCCATTAGGATATCTATTCCTTTTTTTTTTTGTTTCTGGGTATTGGATTTCATTCTTTAATACATACATATATATTGAGTATCTTGTATATAAAGAGATTCATAATTATATTCTTGCCTTCAAGCCCCTCTTCATCTCTGTTTTTATTCATTCTCAAGAGCTGCTTAATTCGGTGAATTCAAACTTGAAAATAAAAACGATGTGTTTATACAAATCGCTGTCATATATGGACCTACCAATGTTAATGCATAGCATAAAAATAATGAGTCCCCTTGTAAGCTCATGCGAAAACTACCAAACGCGCAGCCCATGACGAGGGTAATGCTGTAACGTAGATTAAGGTGTCGCTGTCGGTGTGGTTGCTTTCGGAAATTGAAAGGTGAAAAATCACATCATGGGATTTGGAGTACATGTCGCCATGTGACTGTCGAACATTTTCTCTGTTTTTTAAAGAATTTGATTATACTTTTGCTTATTATGGCTAAAAACTCCACCCCATGTAACCTTTTCTTAATCCAAAGTACCAAATCCATGCATTATTCACTACACTCATGGAAATGCTTTCTTTTGTAAGGTATTTATGAGTTGATCTTGACTGATTCAAACACCTTTACATCCAAGGGTTGAATGTTTTAAAATACTAAAGGATGGAGCTCCTAAAGAATTGGGCTTTCACCTTCCCCTGCCCTTCAAAATTGTGGGCCGACCCACTTAAAAATGGCCCATATCTACCGACCAACATCATTCCTATTGTCATTTGTCTTCCTTCACATGGATCTGGTTTTACAACATAAAATTACTTCCAACAAAACATATTTAAATCTACTTTTAACTTTTTCTTAGTTCTTTTATTTTCAAAATTACTTTCTTTCCAAATATCACGAACGGGAGAAGAAGAAGACGGAATGAAATAATAATTTTGTTTGGGACTCAACCTCATCATGTGTGTTTCTTAGGTTCATTGAATCTATACTCTCTTTACTTTTTGCCCACAACGTTCTTTCATTGAAATGGGTTTCCACGTTCACAAATTAACATACTTTTTCTTTTTCTCTCTCTCTTTATTTTTTTTCTTTTTCATTTAAATTTGGATCGACATTTTATTTACAATTGATTATGATTTGATGTGCGACTTTAATATCTTATAGATAAAGTCATAATGAAGCCCAAGTGAATTAGAGTATTTGTCAAAATTTATAATGCAATAATTATAAATTAGGATATATGTATATGTATGGTTACTATTGGCTAACCAGATAAGATCTATCCTTAAATTTGAACCGATCGTATTAAATCTGATTTTATAATGTGTATTGATTGTAGCGCTAAGGTCTATCCAATTCAATAGGTTCATGATGGAGAGGATCAGCCAAAGCACTTTAACCAAGATTTCCTGCCAAACAAAGAGGAACACATTTAAACCCATCCCTCAGAAGGTTTGAAAGTCAACATTTGAACAAAGGTGGCACATAGAATGTAACTCAATTACTGTCTTAGGTCAGCTGGGAATGGCTTTACACCTCATTGGCTTCCAAATTAGATTCACTAATATTGACAATTGCTTTCATAAAACATAAAAAAAAAAAAAAAAAAAAAAAAAAAAAAAAAACATAAAAAAGCAAGTTTGACTTTTTTCCAAATATATTCTTCAAAGTCAAACCACTCAAATTCCAACTATCCCCTCTGAGAAGTATATCCTTATTCGTTGTATTATCGAAGTGAATTAGAGTTTTGAAGTGCATTCCTGTTAAGATAGACTAAAGCTAGATCTACTTGACCTAAATATGGAACGAGTTTGATGGGTGTCTTTTTATGAGATGGGTCGAGAATGGATTCCATAATGTTTGGGATTAGTTTGAGTGGTAGCAAACACAATGTTGTATGGGTATGGAAGGGAGAATAAAGGGTGTTTGGATAGGAAAAGTTCCCTTAAAACCCCTCCAAGTTGACGTACGTGGGCGCTATTATGGACATTACAAAAGTCAAACAAACACAAACATTAACATCTCTACAATCTGACTCATTAAGGGCCCCACTTCCTTTTGTGTTTTTTTTGACTATTTCGCCAAAACTCCTTACACCTCCTTACCTAACAAATTTGGGCCCTTCCTTTTTCTCTTATTTACATCATTCCCCTTTCAAAATTACTGCATAACGGTAAAAAACATTTCTTTTTTTCTTTTAATTTAATTTTCTAATTATATTTTTTTTAGTTTCACCCATTTATAATTTAATCCATGGTTAAGAGTTTTTCAAGTTTTTAAAATAATTGCAAAAATGATAGGAAAAAAAAAAAAAAGAAATACGTTAATATTACCCAACCCTAACCACAAATACATTTTTTAAAAAAATTAATTTTTGCACGTGATTTCCACTGCTTCGCTTGGCATATGACGTCATCAATGACATCCCTCCCACCATAAGAGTCCCAGTCCTATTGTATCTGGCCACGTGGCGGCAACCGGACCTACTGTCCACATCTGCTGCCACTCAGGAGCCACCTCCTCACGCGGTGCCCCTATCAAGCACGTGCCTTATCAAACTCCGACGAACCCCAGCGCAATTCTACCGACCAAGACTACTCTACTTCCTCTGTCCTCGCCGCAGCGGACTCCCCCTCCTTTTGCAGGCCCCCACCTCACTCTATCTTTGTCCGACGTGGCTATTCCCATCAACCGACACGAAGCGTTTGCTCCATCAGCGGCAACTGAGAGCGCGCGTGGACTAAACCTTAGTCATAGCCAGTTGGCATTACTGGGTAGTCCATTGGCCGACCTTATCCTCTTTCTTTTCTTTGCTTTTTGCAATTTTCAATTTTTTTTTCTTAATTCTATTATATAAATATATTTTATTTTTCTGATAAGGGAAAAAAAATTGCAATTTAGGAATTGTTTAGAGCGAAGAAAAGGTGGAGGAAAAGGAGTCTGTAATGCGACTCTTTGGCTTGAAGAGAGAGAGACCAAAACCAAACCCTAGATTTTTCAGTTCCAAGTAGCAAATTTGTTCATTTATTCCATCAAATTTCCGATCCAACCACACACTTCACCCCCAATAATTTTTCCTCCCTTTCATCCTTTTGCCGCTGGTTAGTATCGATTTTTTTGTCTTTCTGCTAATTATATCTGCATCTTTATCTCTAATTGGAAGTTAATTTCTGATTTCTTGTTGTATTCCTGTTTGGTTTCATCGTACTGGTTGTTTGTATGCACTACCTGGTGTTTCGGAAGGATTTTTGTGGATCATATCCTAATTTTGTGTATCTTTTACTTGATGCATATGAGTTCTTGATGCTTTGGATATGCGATTTCCTGTGAATTTAGTACTTGGTCTTCGTGGTGACTCTCTTTATGTGATACCCGTTTCAGATCTTGCCTAGTTATAGGCGTTCAAGGAGGAGGAAACCTGTCCTGTGCTCTGTGAATACTCTCTTGAGATTCTTTGTGAAGCTTATTTTGAGTTGGAAATTTATCGTAGACCATTTAAGATGATGTCCAAATCGTATACAAATCTTTTAGATTTAGCTTCAGGGAATTTTCCCATCATGGGTCGTGAGAAGAAGCGACTTCCACGAGTAATGACTGTTGCAGGGGTAATATCAGAGCTTGATGATGACCAGGCAAACAGTGTGACTTCTGAGGGACCTTCCTCAGTTGTGCAAGACCGTATAATTATTGTTGCCAATCAGCTTCCTATTAAAGCGAAGCGTAGACCGGATAATAAAGGCTGGAGTTTTAGTTGGGATGAAGACTCTTTGTTGTGGCAGCTCAAGGATGGTTTGCCGGAAGATATGGAGGTTTTGTATGTAGGATCTTTGCAGGTGGATGTTGATTCTTCCGAACAAGATGATGTATCACAGCTTTTGTTGGAGAGGTTTAAGTGTGTTCCTGCGTTTTTGCCTAAAGAAATTTTATCTAAATTTTATCATGGTTTTTGCAAGCAGCAATTGTGGCCACTCTTCCATTATATGCTTCCGTTCTCAGCAACTCATGGTGGTCGGTTCGATCGGTCTCTGTGGGAAGCATATGTAGCAGCTAATAAAATATTTTCTCAAAGGGTCATTGAGGTCATAAACCCAGATGATGACTTTTTATGGATTCATGATTACCATTTGATGGTGCTGCCCACCTTTTTGAGGAGAAGGTTTACAAGATTGAGAATGGGCTTTTTTCTTCACAGTCCATTTCCTTCATCAGAAATATATAGGACTTTGCCAGTGAGGGAAGAGATTCTTAAGGCTCTTTTGAATTCAGACCTTATTGGTTTTCACACTTTTGACTATGCTCGACATTTCCTGTCTTGTTGTAGTCGAATGTTGGGTTTGGAATATCAATCAAAGAGGGGTTATATTGGGTTGGAATATTTTGGAAGGACCGTGGGGATAAAGATCATGCCTGTCGGAATTCACATGGGCCAGATGGAGTCAGTGTTAAGGCTGGCCGATAAAGATTGGAGGGTACAGGAGCTCAAGCGACAATTTGAAGGAAAAGTTGTCTTACTTGGAGTTGATGACATGGACATTTTTAAAGGGGTCAATCTGAAGTTGTTGGCAATGGAACAAATGCTAAGGCAACATCCAAAGTGGCAGGGTAGAGCTGTTTTTGTACAGATTGCAAACCCAGCTAGAGGAGGAGGGAAAGATCTTGAGGAAATACAAGATGAAATACGGGAATGCTGCAAGAGAATTAATGACTGTTTTGGACAGCAAAATTATGAACCAATTGTGTTCATTGATCGGCCTGTTTCTCTCACTGAGAGAGCTGCATATTATACCATTGCCGAATGTGTTGTAGTTACAGCGGTGAGGGATGGAATGAACCTAACTCCTTATGAATATGTTGTCTGCAGGCAGGGAACCTCTGGATCAGATTATAGCACGGAAACAAATGGACCACAAAAAAGCATGCTAGTCATATCAGAGTTCATGGGATGTTCCCCTTCTCTCAGTGGTGCAATGCGGGTTAATCCATGGAACATTGAAGCTACTGCCGAAGCATTGAATGAGGCAATATCAATGGCTGATGCTGAGAAGCAATTGCGCCATGAAAAGCATTACAAGTATGTGAGTACTCATGATGTGGCATACTGGTCAAAGAGTTTCTTCCAAGATATGGAAAGAACTTGTAAGGATCACTTCAGAAAACGGTGCTGGGGAATTGGGTTGGGCTTTGGATTCAGAGTTGTAGCACTTGATCCTAACTTTAAAAAGTTGTCTATTGATGCCATTGTTGCTGAATATTCAAGGTCTAAAAGGAGGGCTATACTATTGGATTACGATGGCACTGTCATGCCACAAACTTCAATTGATAAGACCCCAAGTAATCAAGTTATTTCAATCATAGATTCACTTTGCGATGATGTTAGGAATACTGTTTTTGTTGTCAGTGGAAGAGGGCGTGAAAGTTTGGGCAACTGGTTTTCTTCTTGCGATAAACTTGGGATTGCTGCAGAGCATGGCTATTTTATGAGGTGGGTCTTTTTTCTCCTTTCCGTCTGCAACATCCTCCACTAAATCTCGGTTCTTCCCATATGTCTGGCTATGTATTTTCCTTCATTTTTCTGGATGAAAGCGCAGTTTCTTACCGAAATAAATTCTGTCTGTCTATCTATATATCTATATATATCACAGTTGTTTGATCCTTGTACTTTATCAGGTGGTCTGCTGATAAGGATTGGGAGAATTGTGGTCAAGGTAGTGATTTTGGCTGGATACAGATCGCAGAGCCAGTCATGAAATTATATACAGAAGCTACTGATGGCTCTTCCATTGAAACCAAGGAAAGTGCCTTGGTGTGGCACCACCAGGATGCCGACCCTGATTTTGGTTGCAGCCAGGCCAAGGAACTGTTAGATCATCTCGAAAGTGTGCTTGCAAATGAACCAGTTGCTGTAAAAAGTGGTCAGTTCATTGTAGAAGTGAAGCCACAGGTATCTTCTTCTACTTTAAACTTCTGAAATAACATCAATTGAGTATTTCATGTTAATTCAAATTGGAAATTGCGTATTGCATTGCCTTATTGTGTTGTGGTTGTTTTTCTGGTTTTGGTTTAGAACTGGTAGTTGGTCCTGTCTTGTTATGCTTTATCGTCCAGTTTTGGACTTTTTTCGATTGGTTTTTTTTTATTGGGAAGGATTTTGAAGTGGTTACTTGGAACAATTTGAACTGAGGTATTGTATCACCTCTCATAGTGTGAACGTTCTTAGAAATGGGGATGCAAATGCAGTAGGCGTGCATATATATGTGTGTGTGTATATATATATTTCATCATTTACTTTCTTCTCCCCTTTTAAGAATTCATGAAAACTGTTGTAATTTTTAGGGGGTTAGTAAAGGTGTGGTGGCAGAAAAGATTTTCACATCAATGGCCAATGCAGGCAGACGGGCCGATTTTGTGCTATGCATTGGTGATGATAGATCTGATGAAGACATGTTTGAGATCATTGGCAATGCAGTATCAAGTGGCGTCCTCTCTTCCAATACATCAGTTTTTGCATGCACAGTTGGACAGAAACCAAGCAAGGCCAAGTATTACTTGGATGATACAACTGAGGTCATAAACATGCTTGAAGCCCTTGCAGAAGTTTCTGACATTTCTTCTCCTCCAGAATCCCCTTGAGAAGTTTCTCCATGGCAGTTAACAGGAGCCTCCATTCTCTTCTCCAGTGATGACACTGACCTTGCCGGCTGGTGATTAGTATCATATTCATTTTCTGCTTTCTGGAAGTTGATTAACTTGCAGCAAAATGAAATGGTTTGATTTAAACCATCATCGTATGGGATTTGTTTCTGATATATACAAGTGGATGCAAAATATGAAATGGGGAAGAGCGTTCATTCTTGGTATTGGGGAGACTCGGATGGAATGGGGATTATATGGACTCACGGACATGGGATGTCTCAGAAACAACAGACAAGAAGATGGCTGTATGATTTGTGAATAATCTTTGAGGCTCAGTCCTTGGTATTTCCACGCGCGTTTGAAGATGGCAGTCCAGAGTGTTGTAAACACTTCCATTCTTTTGATTCATGAGTTTTTGGATGGTGGAATGATCAGAGTTCGAGTAGAACGTTAGAAACAGAAGCCTGAGCTCGTCTTGTTTGAAAACTCTAGCAAATGTACAACATAACGATATCCTTTTCTTTCATATTTTTTTTCTGGGTTAAATTCTTGAGTGCATTTGTTTTCTCATTGTTACTTGAACCATTTTGTTCTTGCTCAACATAAATCTGTAAATCTGCTACATCAAGGCTATCTTGTTTAGACTTGGAACTACGTTTTGTTAATAAGAATGTGTCTGGGAACCTGGATTCAAATCCTTTTGGGGATTATTCTGGAATGAGCTTATCTATCTTTATGAGGTGTTTGATTTAAGAGTTAAACATGGTAGATGTGAACACAAGTTTGAATGCGAAGGCAAAGGTCAAACATTGCCCCTCTGTCATGATTCTGCTGCAGCTTCCTTGTACTTCCCCACAAATTAATTTCCAACAGGGCGGCAATGCTTATTCATTTGTTTATTGATAGTGATGGACACTGTTTTTTTTCCCTTTGTTCCAAAGAATCTGGCATTAAAATTGCACAGCTGATTAAATGCATCTCATATGTGATTGTTTCTGTAGCACTTTCCTGTACTTAGCCCTTCGAGTTCATTAAAACGTGACAATTTGACATCGATAAGATCACTATTTGATGTGTTTTGTTCACTATAAACATAGATTATGCTATGACAAGTTTAGATGTTCTTGCTTAATCTTGCATCTAAAGTAGACTCTTGATGTGACACGAACACTTACCAGATGTTCCTTGTTTATGTCTCTTTGTTTTGGCGGTGGATATCTATATTTAACTTCAAAAATGGCGCAACAACCAAGTGTTGAAGGGGGTGTGCGGTTGCATATGATGTTGAAGGGTGGGTGCAATGAAGGCTGCTTTGTGAGCTGGACCTTAGTTTTGATGTCTAACATGTAACTTCAATAAAATCGTGAGGTGGAGGGTGATATATTACGAGCCAAAGCCGACAATCTCTACTATTACATTCATACCGATTTATTATACTAAAAAAAAAACCAAATAGTGTATATATATATATTTGTGTATGTATATGGTGGGACACCCAATGCATTAAGATAAAGTATAAATTAAAAAGAATGGAGGAGATGGGTCATGATTTTTGGGAACACTAAATTGAAAAGAAAAAGAAGAAAAGGAAGATGCCATGATAGTGTTACATCTGAATTATTTTTATTATATATTACATAAAAATATCATTCAATTTCCCAACCATCGTCCATTCCACCTTTACACCACAAATCTTTGTGCCCAAGCTTCATTTTAAATCATGTTTTCCCAATAATATAATTATTCCTACTACCTATATATATATATTTATATATAATTATTCTATTTAAATTGTATGGTAGGGAAGGTTCTATTAACTTTTCTTATTAAAAAAGAAATCATATTAGATAATTTTAATGAAAATTTTATTTTAATTTGAATAATAACTCATATATAAATTATAGCATAAGTGTGACTATAATACAGATATTTATACAATTAATTGGGAAAATTGAAAATAGTTTTTACAGTACGCCGATTAATCTCTTCCGTCAATTCTGATCTAACGGTCATAGAAGCTTGGCATCTAACGCCGGAGATTTTTCCGAACACGGAATTCCTTCATTTCGGAGTTCCGACGTGCCAGGAATTTAGCGACTCGGCGGCGATAAATAAACTCGACTCTGTACCACCGTCTCTCCAATTTTGAAACCCGGAACAACGGTGAACCGAACTCGAGGCTCCGACCCGGTTCCTACGGCTGAATCGTTCATATCCGCTGGAGAAAACAATGTCTCTTCGGTAACGCATTGCATGTAAACTTCTGAGAATCTGCTGTTCTTCCTCACTTGGAAGATCGTAACGTCGTTGTGCAGTGAAAATGCTAAACAACGTAGAAGCCAAACGCGCTTCGACATCTCGGCGAAGGCGGCGAAGAACGTCGTGTCGGGGACGCCGCCGGAGTTCATGATTTTCCTCTGGTTCAGATTTCCAAACAGAGAGCACTCCATTTTCGCGTGGACGAGTTGGAGGTACTTGGAGCGGGTGAATTTAGCGAATGAGGAGTTAAGGCTTTGAGAAATGAAGATTTTAGGGTTTACTGGTTTGAGCTTCTTGAATTTATCAAACATTTGGCGGTTTTGCTGCTTGTCGAGGGGAAACGAATCGTTTTGGAATATGAAATTTGGGTCAGTTGTAAAACCCTCGAACATTGTTTTACAGACGAACGATTCAAAAGCGAAGCTCCGATGAGTTGGCTCCGGGAATTTGGTGTCAGGGTCGACGATGCATTGAACAGCCGCGTTGAGGTCCCAGCTTGCTGATTCCATTTCGCGGATCATCAATTTCACGAAATTTCTGATGGATCTTAGGGTGTAATGGAGGAATTGAGCAAAGTGGGTTGGATTGAGTAGAGAAAACTGAAGATTATCGAACATGGATAAAGAACCACTAGCATTTAGCTTCTTTTCCAACGACTTGTTGAACGAAATTGATTCGTCGAGCTTTTTCTTTAACGCGACAATACCGATATCCTTCTGCTCCGACTCAGCTTGCAGTTTCTTAATGGTAATCTCGTAGGTTTTCATCAAACTTTGCTGTTCCTGAATCTCTGAGAGCATTAATGTCACTTGCGGTGAGAGATCTAATTCTTTCTTTAAGAAGCTCCGTTTCAACTCTGAAATGACCTTCAATTCGTCTACCACCGCCTGGTCTGCAGCTTGAATTGCGTCGCTGTTGTAAGGACTCTGTGCCATTTGAAGCTCGGCGTAAGCAGCTTTGATTGAAGTAACGCTAGCAAAAAGCTTTGCAGCCAGAGCTTCCATGACTGCCTTGTTCCGAGCTTTGACGTCTTCTTCACCTCTGTCAAAGATTTGGGATTTTCCTCCATGGATACTCGCATCATCTTTAAACTTGTTATGTGAAACCAGAACACAGATTCCATTACTTGACGCGATCCGAGTTGCGTTCCTGAGATTGATTACCTTCTGAAAAGTCCTGGCGAATCTCGTTTTGCTCTTCCCGGATGAATTGGGTTTGATCGTTGCCATAAGAAAGAAAGGAGAAAAACACACGCACGCGCGAACACTCAGAAAACAGAGTTATATTGAGCTCAAAAGAGGGAGGCTCCAATGGAGAACAGAAACGGAAGATTTGGTAATTGGCGAACGAAAACAGGGGAACTAGAAAGAGGGTTAAACGGGGAAAAGTGATTAAAAGAGCAGAGTTTTCTCAGCAAAAAGCAAAGCGGAGGAAACTTTGACTATATCTTAGATTAAGGCCGGAAATGGAGGTCTGGGTCGAAAAAAGCCGAGATTCAAAGCGCAGGTGGGAATCAAAGAAAAAGAAAAGGAAGCCAAAGCAATGCCCATTGCCATTATATAGCAGCACAGAGCGCAGTGTCAAGAATGTAAGTTTTTTTTTTTTTTTTTTTTTACATTACATCGCTCGCAGCTCTTAATAATACTCTGCGATTTTCCATGGAAATGAAATGATTCTGCTTTAATATGAAGAAAGGGTGCTCCTGAAGCTGAACTTAATAATAGGGTTTTAAGAATATTTAGGTGGCGCCATCAGCAGCCTCAGCCTGGAGGTGATATTATTACAAAAATATTTGTGAAGTCTACGCTTGTAAAGTGATGGATGAGCTTTGGGTGTGTAGATCAAACCATGGACCCTACACTAAACCAAATTTTAATCATTGGGATTGCGGAGTTTTCTTCTTCTTCTTCTTCTTTTACTAATCTTCATGCACAAATCTTCCAAGCCTAAACCAAGTGGAAAACTTTGAATTTTCTTTTAGCTTTTCTTGCAGGTGTGTCTATCTCAGTAATTATTACTCACTCTGTCATACACTTGACTTGGGGTTGGGAATATGTTGAGCCAAAAAAGAAAGACACAAGGGATAGGCCCATACTCTGAAGATAGTTTATTTTTGCTTTGTGAAACCACTGGTGCAAAAGGAAAAGATTTGGGAAAAGAAGGGAATGAACAAAAGCACTATTCTTGTCACCATCTTCTTTTGGTTCCCTTTGCAACGTCTTTGTTTCCTAAATTTGTCTAAAGAACGATCAAATAGCTAATAGAATGTTCGTTTTATCTCGTCTTCTCTGGAATAATAACAACCATGACTGTTTGGGGGAGGAATTTTGGTTATGTAAAAAGATTCTGGAGCGGAGGAGGGGTATTGAGGAGTCTTCATCAAGAGGGTTGTGTATGGCCTACTGGGTCCTTGCTGCTGCATAATTCCGACACAAATGAGACAAAATTAGTGCAATAAACTCAGCTAACTTTCAATGGCGGACAGAACAATGCAGCTTTCTTTTCTTCTATTTCTATACTCTAATTTCAAGCTTTGATTACTCCTAATCAATAAGTTTAGCAACAACTTTTCCTATTTTCTTTTGTGGCATGCAATGAGATCGGGACCCAACATTTTGGAGTCGGTTATGGCAATAAGCATGCTTCAATCGATTGGTGACATCAATATACATTCAATTCACATGCAGATTCAGCAAGCAGAACGTTCAAAATGGTGGCTGTTAAACACCAAGCAAGTGTGCTCATCCAGCTCTAATGGAATAAGACTAAAATGACAGCAGGTGTCATGGCCCTTCCTGGGGATGAAAAAAGGATTCATACTTGCACTCAAGACTTGAGAAGACTGGTGGTCACAGAGTGCTGAAGCTTTTGGGGATTGGCAAACCACTCTGGTAGCCCTATTCTTATTCCTATTCCAAGTGCTTCTCTTTGCTTTACTAGTGGGCCTTACACCTCACCTCAAAAGACTCAATTGTTTGGCTTCACTTCTCATACTACTTGCTCTACTAATTTAGACGACAATAAAGATAATCAAATTCTTTCCACCATTATTTGAACTAGCCTTACATTAAAGCTCTTGGAACCAACCATTTCAAAATTCAAAGTTGTCTTTTACAGAGCCTTCTTCTTTTCAGAACACAATAGGACTCGTATCAGACACATTGATTCTTCTGTCTTTGATGAGCGGTGGCCGCAGTTTAAAGTTGAGAGTTGTCTGATGGCACTTGCTGTGCAGCACAACAAAGTTGAAAAAACTCAGAGACCATCAGTGGCTTTTTGAATAAACTTAGGGAAGAGCTGAGTGTTGCAGTTTAAGGGGGAAAAGCAAAGTCTCGTAGATAGTACACAATACATCAATGGGTTACACATATTTTCAGCCAACCGTTACACACTTTGAAACACACTCCCAAAAAGTTGTCAATAATATCATTCACATGTGGGCAATGGCCCAAAACGCACTCAATTTCCTTAACTATTAAATTTCATCACAATAACAATGGAGGATACTAAAGTCATATGTTGTGTTTCCACCGAAAACTAAAATCAAAATAAATGGAATTGGCATCATTATCTATTGGTAGTTCAACGAAAAACAACTTTAAATTTGTTCTCTCAGTAACAATGTGAAAGTGATTCCCTCGGCAATAAACTTTAGACACTACAGAATGGAAGACTGCATCAGCTAATATAACCTTGATGTCAGTTCCACCAAGTCCCAAAGGATATCTTTACAAGTTAGAAATGAAGAAAAGAAACCTAACGCCAGAAACTATAATTACCTTTGAACAGGGTTAATCAAAAAGTCCCTATGAAATGTCAGTTTCCATCAAGAACCCACCTGCATTTTGGCAGTTAAAAGGTACCCTACCCGGATATGAAGGAAGTTGTGATGGTTGAAGTTAGGTGTTCTATCCCCACTTCCAAGCCAAGCTACCTGCCATGGTGTAGAAACGTAATTGGATCTCAAGCTCCATAAAGTCAAAAACTGGTCCCAGCTTTAATCAAGCTGGCAACTGAAGCTTCGCCTTGTTTTTCCAGCTGCAAAAGATAGGTCGGAAGCTTATCACTCGATATGACAATGCAATTGAAGCAAAACCAAAACAGTACTCCTTAGGAGTTTGATTCAATCACCTAATGTAGTAGTAGTAAAAGAAATCAGCATATAAAGCCGTCTGAACCAGCCCAGCAATGCAAGCTACAAGAAATCAAACACCATGTAAGCCATCTACAGATAACAAGTGACAAAGAGTGTGTGATGGTAAACCAATACCAATCTTACCTATCCACCGACTGAAGTGCGTTTCCATGAAATATCGGTAGATCCAGTTGAGGATGTAGAGTGCACGATAGGCTCTGCAGATTGATTGTAGTTCCAATAAAAAAAAACTATATTTAAAGAACAAGCTTGAAAGGGTAAACCAAGAAGAAGTTAGGATCTTAGCTAAAATAAAGCTTCCTTTCAAGAAGATCAACCAGAAAGTTCTATACTTTTGGTAGAAAAAATATCATGTACCAACTGCTTGTGGAAGCCTTCCCCATGACAAAAGGTCCGGTAACAATCATAGATTTATAACAAACCTAGACAAATTTTCTTAAAGAACATATTGGATATGTAATGCATGGCTTGCTTAGTCCAATGACATTGAACGTGGAGGGTTTTTCATGAACCAGTCGAAATGAACATCATCATGCATCCAAAAGATTTTAATATCTTTGTTGGAATCTACTTAATGAAATATATAAATTTTCAGGGTATCAAGTGATACAAATCCTTGCCATGTGAAACTAAAAACCCATTTATATATGTCATTTAGAAAATTTATTGTTTTGGATATTGGTCATGGCTCTAAAGGATAAAATTACTTCAAATACATACTGCAGAATAAAAAAAGAATGACTGGTCATATTCTTTAAAAACTGATGAGGTTGGCAGAAAAGTAATTCTTCAATAAAACACCACCGCCAATGATAAATGAAATATACGAACCCAAGAAAGAAGATGTAATGGCCGGTTAAATTGTCCACATTCCCACTTCGTTGCAATAAAACTAATTGAGGAAGAATTGCTACAGCCTCCAAGTATATTGAAAACGCCCAAAAGACCTGGAGCAAAACAAGTTCAACAATATCATTTTCTACTGTGTCATATCCTTAAAATTAAGAAAGTAGGAAACACGAAACAGAGAATGGATCAGAGTAAGACTGGATTATCTCTACAATAATAAAATAACAAAAGACAAACTTCTTGACGAGTATTGACAAAAGTGAAGTGAGCATGTCTTTGAAGGTAACATCACAAGATGTATCTTGTCAATCAACAGGAATGGGGTAATAGGGAGTGACGATGCTATGTTTACAAAATTTTGTCTCAACACTGATGTTTCTGCAGGACTTGTTCAAATTTGTTAAGAGACGCAGATATTTCATGAGAATTGTTAAGATGCAATCATACTGGGTAACCGATGCTCAATGGTCTTTTTATCCTGGAGAGTTTCCAGAGTACTAGTTAAGGCTTGCATGAATCAATTTATGAACTTTTACAGTTAAATGAACAAATTATCATGATGGTTCTAATCTCACATGAACATTGCCTAATGGGGATGAAATCTGGAAAAGATGAACTGATGAAACTCATCAAGCATCAAACGCGAACTAAAATCATTTATATTAAAATTGCCTCACCTCTTGAAACCCAAACTTCTCATTCACTAAAAGTGCGAGAATGAAACTTGCAGCAACAAGAAAATAATGACGAAAAGTGTCAAGATCTTTATCATACGACCGCCTCACGATTGGATGCACCCGCATGCACCAAACAATTGCTAGAGAGCTTGCTATAAAAATCAGCTTCATCACAGTATTATAGATAGATATGAAGTCCGTTAAAAGATCCAAATACCGGGTCAGAAAGACAAGGGCATACAACTCCTGAGTCTTGAGTGAAATTCCTTCAAAGCATAAATTAACAAATCAATTCCACGTTCATATTCCAATTAAGTAAACGTTCTGATGAAGAAAAGTCTAAACCATCAAACTCAAGTATACAAAAATCAACTCAGTAAAGTCACAGTCTTTAACATAATCGTCTCGAAAACTAAAGAGGGGAAAAAAACCTAATGCTCCAATCATCAGCATAAAAAAAGTACAGAAACTTTTTCAAAAAGTTCAATTAAAATTCAATTGAGCAATAATAACACCATCTGGAAGCTGAACGGGCTAAATTTCTGCTTCGAGAAGTCGGTATCATAATCCCATTTCCAATTCATTATAGCATGATCCACCATTGAGAACCAAAAAATAAAAGAATATACCGGAGACCCACACTGCTATTTAAATTTCTTAGTATCATCTTCTCCTCCTCAATGCCAGAATCAAACAGCAGAATACAGGAAAAGAAAAGGGGAGGTAAATTACCGGAGCATGATTTGGTAGCGTAGATTTTGAGGAGAAGAACTAAAACACTGATCAAGTGGGTCATATCGCCGGCGAACCTGAAGATATTCATGGTTTAAGAGTGAAGAAGATTTCGGGGAAGAAAGAGTGAAGAGGAGAAAACGAAATGAGAGACGATGGGGGAAAGGAGGCGGAGGGAATTTGGGAAGGGGAAGGACTTGGAACGGGAGTGAAAGGAAAAGCGACGTGGCAATTGGAAACGCCCCCACTGCTTCCACGATGTTCTGTGTATTCCCCACCAACAAAAATGACACGTGGCAAAACACTTCATCAGTTTGACCTCAATGCTCCACATCATTGTTTCCTGTTGACTTTTTTTATTTCCCATTTTCTTTTTAATACACCATTTTTTAATATCAAAGACAATAAACAAATAATTAAAAAAATTAGTAAATGAACTAATGAATTAGAATTAGCTTAGCTTTCTCAAATAATAAATTTTCTTGGTATTATTCAATTTAATTTTTAAATACAATTTTATTTCGAACGTGTGGCCAATAAAATAGAAGGGGTATTGTTATTTGGATGTTTTCGGGAAGGGTGTTTTTATTTGGGCCGTAGGGTCCAAATAATGGTGGGCTCGATCAATAGTGGTGGGCCAGACTTGACCTTAAAAGCCCATTTGATAATGGGCTGGACTAGCCCATCCAACACCCAGCTGCAAGGCAAACATTAATATATATATTAGATAAATATGTTTTAATTAGATTCAAATTCACGTAACTTCATACTCTCAAACATATTAGATAAAATTTATAAAATTGGAAGTTGTATTTAATGTGAAATGAAATATTGTCTTTTTATATAGTTCTAACTTTCAAGTATAATTTATGTCTCATTTAATTATTAAATAAATGCACAAAGACGGTATTATTCAATAAATTGTTTATGTTCCTGTGCTGGCTTGGCCTCAGCTGCGAGAGGTGTCCTTCTTCTTCTTCTTCTTCTTCTCCTCCTCCTCCTCACTTCCCGCTATACACTCTTCTGCTCATGCTCGGTATTCTGCTGAATTTTTCTGTTTCTCTCTGTGAAGCGGAGGTTCCTGTGTGTTTGGACTGGGTTATCACTTTCCTGTGAAAGGGCACCTCGTGAGCTTCATGGGAAGCTTGCTGAGAGATCCGGGCTTTAATTCTCGAAGCGCCAGATTGGGTTCTGCTGTTCCTTTCTTCTGATTCAGGTGATTCCTGTTCTTTCCTTTTTGACTCAACACTTTCTCTCTGCCCTACTCTTTCTGTTTTCTTCATTGTATCTTTTTATCTTCTTTTGCTGTCGTTCTCATTTTGTTCTCTTCCGTTTTGACAGAGACGGCCACCATTTTTTTAGGATTTAAGGGGACTACGAATGGGGTTTTGATTCTAGCATTTTGTTTTTTTTGTGGAAAGAGGGGTTCCTTTGTGTTTTCCCTTACGTGCTGAAGCTGGGTTGAGCTTGTTGCAGTTCGCATTGGAGTTTTCTTTTGGCTGCTAATTAGGATTCAGTTGGAGTAGCATTTGGTTTGAATGCTACTTCAACTTGGGTCTCCAGTGATAAGCTTCATGATGTACTCGACCCAGGTTTTTTGGGATGGGTGATTGGAAGTGTTTCGGTGATGGATTTTCTTTGTTTCTCATTTTCTAATTGGAAGAAAGTCGACGAGGTTTTGGAAGTAAATGTTTGAAATGGGTTGGTTTAAATAGAGTTAGAATTTAACTCACCTACTTTAAAATAGGAGGACCTCTCTTTGCCTAAACTGCGGGGTATTTGGAATTTATATATCGTCATTGCAGAGGTTGGAGCTTTCGTTGTCTGATTCATATGCAATATATTTAGATTTGTTTCCTCAATTGTCAAGAAATTTCCCTACCAAATGCATTTGTATTCTCATCATGACTAGAGCTGTCCACGATAGAGTTCTCAAGGAGGCAAATGGTGATATTAGCGATCATCTGCGTAACCACATTCACTTGACAAACTGCATTCACTTGAAGAATCACATGCACAAGCACAGCCCCATCTTGGCTGACAGGTCTCTTATGAGGGACCTCATTGTCCTTCAGAGGTCACGATCTCTCAGGGACCCTTCTGCAAGTCCTCCCTCATGGCAGTCTCCCTCATTAACTGATCTGCCACCGAGGGTGGGTGAAAATAATGCAGTGATTCGTGAAGGAAGAAGGTCAGTAGGAACTGAGAGTCGAAGGGTAGGTAGAACAATGTCAGGAAGTTCTCCACTCTCGGGAAGTTTTGCCACATCAAATGTCATTCCGGCTGATATGAATGTGGGCACTTATAGGGTGACAGCAGTTAGTGAGCACAGTGTTAAGAGTGAAATCCAAGATGGTCGACGAATTCGGAGAGAAGAGTTAAGTCGGAGGAGTGTTGGAAACAGTGTCTTGGATGGTAATGAAGAATCATCACCTGTTCAAGATGCACATCTTCTGCACGAGATTATTTCGAGGAAATCAGAATCTAAAGATAGAAGTGAACAGAAAGATAAGCAGGTCAAGGGCATTCCATTTAAGAAACTATCGGAGCAACTGATTTCTGCTCCTATACATAGCGAGGACATTGCGTCTTCAAGTGCAAATGTATATGGGAGACGATCTCAGCAAGAGAAATTCATTGATGAACCTGAACCCAGCTTCCATGGAAACTGCAGTGGATTGGATAGGGTAAAAAGGCGAAAATTTCGCGCTACAAGGAGAAGTCATATGAATTTAACTTCCAGAGACACTGGGGTTCACAATGAATTGTCTGTAGCTTCTAATACATTAGCTCATGGTTCATCTCATTCAAAGCATAAAATGGAAGAGGAAAATGAAAATTATGCCAACAAAAATGTCATGGGTGCTCCTGGAAATGGGTGTGGAATGCCTTGGAATTGGTCAAGAATTCATCATAGGGGGAAAACGTTTTTAGACATGGCTGGAAGGAGTTTCTCTTGTGGCCTGTCAGATTCAATGTTAAGAAAATGCAGTCCAACTGCACATGGGAACTGTATTTCTGACACATCCATTGCATCTGATAACTCAAGCTCATCTGCTAAGTTTGATGCCGAGGCACTACCTTTACTGGTTGAGGCCTCAGGGTCGCAGGAAAGCATTGAAAATGCTGGCTGGCAACAAGATTACTCTGGGGAATTGGGAATATTTGCTGATAATTATGTTGAACATGAAGATGATTCTGACCTTGCTTCAGAAGCAAGGTGTAGTAACCGAAGAAGAACGCAAGGCCACTATCCTCGTTCTGGACATCAAAATCTGACACAAAAATACATGCCACGAACATTCAAAGGTTTGGTGGGACAAAATTTAGTAGCCCAAGCTCTTTCAAATGCTGTCTTGAAGAAGAAGGTGGGGTTACTATATGTGTTTTATGGTCCTCATGGTACAGGAAAAACATCCTGTGCTCGCATATTTGCTAGAGCATTGAACTGCCAGTCTTTGGAACATTCCAAACCCTGTGGGTTATGCAATTCTTGCATTGGAGATGACGTGGGAAAGAGCAGGAATATAAGGGAAGTTGTTCCTGCAAGTAATCTAGACTTCGAGAGCATTAATGAACTACTTGACCATATGATAGCTTCTCGGCTCCCATCACAGTATACAGTGTTCATTTTTTATGATTGTGACAGCTTTTCCTCTAATTGCTGGAGTGCCATCACAAAGGTCATTGACCGAGCACCTCGACGTCTAGTTTTTGTTTTTGTCTGTTCAAGTCCAGATGTTTTACCTCATATAATCATATCCAGGTGCCAGAAATTTTTTTTCCCAAAGCTGAAGGATGCTGATATCATCCGTACTTTGCAGTGGATTGCTACCCAAGAAAATTTAGAAATTGATAAAGATGCACTAAAACTTATCGCATCAAGATCTGATGGATCATTGAGGGATGCCGAAATGACTCTTGAGCAGCTCAGTTTACTTGGCCAGAGAATTTCTGTTCCTCTAATTCAGGAACTAGTGAGTATATTTTAATTCGCAAGAAAGAGTTAGTGATGGAAGTTTCCATTCACCATTTTTCGGATGCTACTATTCCATGCCTAGACACTAGTGAATGAAATAATTTCTGCCTACTTTGAAATTTGACATGAATTGTTTCGAGAGCGAAAGTGATCTTGGCCTGCAATTCTATCGTTGTCTTATTTCTTGACTTCCTTATTGTTAGGGAATAGTACAAACCTAAATGTGTTCTTTCGTCTACATATTTTCTTTTAAGAACCCTACGAGCAGGTTTATTGAAGACTTGAAACTTCCACAAGGTGTGCATGGAATGTATCTCGTATACTTTTAATCATCACTGTTTAGTTACCTTTCAGTCTGTGTGTGAATATCATTTGTTTTACTGACATAAATTAAAAATTTTCCAGTATGCTGACCAGTGACCACAAATTTGGTCTACGCTGTTTCAAACTTTCAACTGAAACAAACAATGCTGTCTTTTATTTTGTTAATATGACCTTATATATTTTCATGTGGGACAAAAAAAAAATTATTTCCTGTTTTCGGTCATGGAAGTAGCTTTTATGGAGGGAGGGAGGGGGTTGTGATAGTTTCTGAAATGGTTTTCTCAACTGGTGAAGCATGAACTTGCTTATAATAATTCTTCCAGTATAAGATGATAGACTCGTTTCTGGTGATTAAAATTCTGGCTTTAGTTACAATGATATAAATTCTTCAAAAATATAAGAATAACAGTATCCCTTGCAATGCAGTTTGGTTCTTATAATTTCTAGTTCATATAATTTTCTTATCATTTCAATTTATATATATGTTCTCCATTGGGTTTTCAGGTTGGGCTCATCTCTGACGAAAAATTGGTGGATCTTCTTGATCTAGCTCTATCTGCTGATACTGTAAACACTGTGAAAAACTTGAGGCTGATAATTGAAAGTGGTGTGGAGCCAATGGCATTGATGTCACAAATTGCAACTGTAATTACTGATATTCTTGCTGGTAGTTATGATTTCAAAAAAGAAAGACCTCGAAGGAAGTTTTTCCGACGTCAACCATGTAAGTCAAAGAACATATCATGTAATTTATGATGACCTCGCTGTGAGTAGAAGTTAAATCAAGGTGGTTCACATGCTTTCCTGCTTATAAATGTGAAGGACCTTCATTAATCCATTTCACCTGTAACTAGATTGTTGTTCTGTAAAGTTCATAGCTTTTTTTTTTTTTGTTCCTTCGATGCATTATGACCTCTAGTTTTAAGTAGATTAAAATTTTCTTATTCTGATTAATAAGCTCAGAAGGCTATTTAACGTTACAAACCAGGCTAACTTAGGTTAGCTAGAAACTAGGAAAAATAAATAACAAACACTCCACAATCTACCAGCCTAACAACTAATCTTCAACAAATTAAGGAATGCAGATTTCATATGATCCTTAGCTCATTTTGAAAATTTTGCTGAAATGTTCCTTATGTTGGCTTTGTCATCTATCACACCGATGATGCTCTTTTTTGCTTTCATTCTAGTATCCAAAGAAGATATGGACAAGCTACGTCAAGCTCTGAGAACATTGTCTGAAGCTGAGAAGCAATTAAGAACGTCGAATGATAAAGTAACCTGGCTTACAGCTGCATTACTTCAACTTGCTCCTGATCAGCAGTATATGTTATCCAGTTCTGCGGAGACTAGCTTTAACCACAGTCCCTTGGCCCTGAATAATGTGAATGGTAGGGGTTTAGGGTTTAGGAACGCTGAAATACCTCAGAAAGGATTGTCAACAGATTTATATGACAATAGAATGGCCGAAGGCATCAGTTTAGACAAAAAAAGACATTCTGGAGTTGGTGTGGCTCCTCAGCAGACAATTGCAAGCGCTGATGATTTAATCAAGTCTAGTGGAAAGCAGGTTTCTGGTAAAGATATTGAAGAAATTTGGTTGGAGGTGCTAGGAAAAATTCGGAGAAATAGTATTAAAGAATTTTTTATTCAAGAAGGGAAGCTTGCATCAGTCAGTTCTGGTGCAGGTACATTTTGTTGCATCCTTGTTGCACAGTTTCATGCCTCTATAATTCACTTTATTTATTTCAAAACATATATTTTACAAATGTCAAATTGAGCATCAATTCTTAGGATCACATAAAAATTATGCATGTTATTTTAGCATCTTAGCGAAGTGTTTTGACTATTGCTAATCTACCTTGTTTTTTGGCAGCACCAACTGTGCGCTTGATATTCAATTCACATCATGCAAAATCAAAAGCAGAGAAATTGAGAGAGCAAATCGTACAAGCATTTGAGTCTGCTCTTGGGTCATCAGTGATAATTGAATTTAGATGTGAATTGAAAAATCATTCATCAGTTACTCTACCTGCCTCCAAGAATGGTTTGTTACATATTAGGGACATGAGCAGTTGTGAGCCTCAAGCTCAGTTATCACACTACGGTTCCGGTGAAGTTGGAAGAGGTGAAATTGTTGAAATAGATGCTTTACCAAGGGTAGCCTATAATCAAATAGAATCGAATCATAGGAATTTGGAAGGTTCACAGGGAGAAGTGTCAGTCTCACGCAGGAACTCTACCATGTCATCAATTTCAGAAACAAGAGAAGGTGGAGCTCAAAGCCAGAGTCAAAGTATTGTGAGAAGCAAAGTATCTCTGGCACATGTTATTCAGCAGGCAGAAGGATGTTCACAGAGAAATGGACGGTCCAAACACAAGACTGTATCTATAGCTGAAGAACTTGAGCAGGAAAACTTGTACGTATTGCTACCTCAAAGTTTCATATTTTGGCAGAGGGAGAACAACTCCTATGCATTAAATGTGGTTTTGAAACTCAAAACAGTTTTCTATTTTATTGAACAATCACATAATTTTCAATTGTCCTTTGATCACAATCTTCAAAAAAATAAAAAAAATGAAAATGGAAACATACAAAATCTTTCAAACAAAAGTCTTCTTACTCTTCTATCTCATCCTGCAAAAACCCTGTTCATCATGAAGCTTAATATCTTTGGCCTAACTGTGTAGGCTGAGCCTTTCCTTCTCTGGGCTATTTCTATAAAGCTACATATTTGAATTTATTTCAGAGAATATGCTTTTGAAGTGGTACTAATTAGCAACTTGAGGTAGATTATAGGCTGTCAGAGATATTTCACATTTCAGGAAAAAATATGAAAGGTTAACAAAATTTACATAGATTTAAGAGGTTTTTTTTTTTTTTTTTTTTTTTTTTTTTAATGAATCTTAGTAAATAAGTTACTCGTAATAATGAAGTTGTGCAATTATTCACGTATGGGACTTTTAAACTAAACCCAGAGGGGAGGTATCAGCCACAAAGTTCCTACTGCCCAATCCTATGTACAACAGATATCTATTGATTGCTTAGCGTACTCTTGAGTGGCTTATATAGTTATATTGAAGCTGAATCAGATGCTTTTTCACTACTCGAGATTGCAAAGGTCATGGAAACTAGTTTCCAGTTGTGGTGGATTTCTCTTAGTGATATTTCCTTTTTTTTTTTTTTTTTTTTTTTTTCCTATACTTTTCGGAAGCTGAGTTTATTAATTGGCATTGATGATAAGATTCGCCCATGTTTCACAACCAAATGCACCTTCTTAATCTTGTTGGACTTTCAAATTCCTAGAGTTCTTTTCTTCTCTTGTTATTTTTTACATTTTGTGCAGGAGACTTGAACCTCAATCAAGAAGCTTATTATGCTGGAAAGCATCTAGAGTTACTCAAAGAAAGGTAGGGTGAGAAAAAGGTTTAAGATAATTTATAAATGGTTTGTTTCAGTTTTAATATCACTATGTCTATTTGAGAAAAATACAGTCTTCAATTTTTTTTCTATAAAATAGGCTATTTAACTTTGCAGGGATAGATGTATTTCATTCATTCCCTTAAGTGGAAGGCATCCTATTGAAATTCCTCACTCCTGTTGCATTCTGGTGCAAATATCATAAATCTCAAGAAACCATTTTCATAAATTTTTGTTCACGGTCTGGTGTTTGTTATTTTGAATGTAGATAATATAAGGGAAAACTTTGTATTGGCTGTCATATTTCTAGAGTCATACAGTAGTTTAAATGTTTTCTTGAGGAATAGATAACTAAAGGAAAAGGATATCCACCAGTGGTTGTTTGATACTAGTTGGACGATGAAGGGCATATGCCAGTTTCTTGCAATTTATTATGTCAATACTCTCGAAAATTCTCATGATGTTTGTCATATATGTCAGCTTCTTTCATAATGATCTGTTAATAAGTATTTTGAAACCATTCAGATGAGAATGATAAACTACTGAAGTCCAATCCTGAAGCCCATGGAAAATGTGTATAATGTAGCAAATTATGCTTTAATCTCTCCTTCATTGTGTGATTAGTAATTTTATGCCTAAGCTAGGTTTCGGTTTGATGATAATGAAGCGTGTGTTTTCTCGGAAAAAAAAAATACTAATGAAGCATATTGTTAAGTTTATTTACTTGGTCCTTCCATTGTCAATTTGCTTTCACCTCGAATAACCAATATTTTGATGAAATATTAGAAAATTGAGCCAGAGTCATTTTTTCTATTGAGAGGTTATAATCATCTGTTCAATGCAGTTGTCCTACTTGTTTATTACTAGGAAAGACCCATGACATTTTTCCTCTCATGACTGTTATTCCCAGGTTTTGGTTATGTGTATGAGTTGCAGTGCACATATGGTACTAATAATAGCAAATGATGCCTCTTTTCTGTAGTTTCAGTTAAAAGTTTACTTATTGATGATTTTCTTTGCAGCTTTCACGGTTAAAAATCAGAACTCGAAGGCCACAGTCATTGCTGAAATTCGTCTCGTGTGGGAATTGTCTCTCTGCTTAGTTGGGCAAGGTAATAATTCCGGCCGTAAAGGAAGAAGAGGGTGAATGGTCTTGGGGGTTGATTAACTTCGTTTTCTCATTTAGTTATATTTAATCTTACTTTTCCTTTCCGTTGCATGTTGATTACTAGGCTGATTTTTATCTGTGTATCCATTTTTATGAAATCAATTAATTTTTCATGGTAAGAATAGGAGAGGATCATAGAATGCAGTCCTCATGACCTTTTCTCACTCAAATTCAGTTTCCACCTTATAAGATCAGTTCTTTTGAGATTTACAATATACTTCGAACTTTACTACCATAATAATTAGCATCTTGAAATCATTTAGCAGAATGATATCGCAATTCACTGGAATTGTATCAATCTGTAGTCCAATGTTAAGGAGTTTCATTTCTAAAATCTTCATCCACTCAAGTAATTGTTGTGGAATCATGCGTTTTCACTTCAAATGCAAACACTTATAGAATTAGAAGTCATTGAGGATTGATTTGATAGGTTGCCAACTAACCACAATACTTTCCAAGTCGTCCAGAATTCTTCCTGTATGCATCTAGATGTATTAGCAAAACAATCTGAGTTAGAGATCTAATTGTTGATGTCAATCTCATATTTTCCTTTCTAAATCTGGATCTGGCTGCACTATTCACCTAGAAAGCCAATTATTGATGTTCATCTCTCGGATTATCTGCTCTGGAGTGAGCTTCAGTCTGGTGAATTTATGGTAATCAAGTATAAATGATTTCTTTGGTTGATTAGAAGCTATCTTTTCTTGCGTGCAGGTTTCATTTTCACTCCCATCTTCCTCAGGATGTGTGGCAGCTTATGACATAATGAATATTGAGCATATGTATATACTTTTCCTCCAGGAATCCATGAATATGATGATGCAGTTAAACGTGGGGAAATTAGTCTTTCTTCTTCCAGAGCATTTGCACAGAATACACAAGTAGTTCTAACTTGCTCTTCCTTTTCAGGATGCCAAGCAATTCTATACCCTCAAACAATCACAGTGCATGAGAACTGTTTTTGGTATATAAACTAAGCTTCTCTGCTGCTACATACACTCACTAACCGTTAAAGTTCTTCGTTGAAGGCTTGAAACATTATTGGCTCCAGGCTGCCGTCAAGTGGGGTGAAATTGAGTGTACAAGAACTGTTTTTCAAAATTTTATGTATAAGAATAGTAATACAACATTTGTCTACAAGTTATGCAACAAGTGTATTAGAAAGTGTTATCCAATGGGCTTGAAAAGTCTAAACGAATTTGAAATCTAAGAAAACCATTGGTTCTAAAAGAATCACTTAGGAACCATACAAGAGGAAGAGTGGACACCACATCTTTCAACCGCCAACATCCAACATTGACTGATACGAAATTGTCTATTAACAGTTCGATTGAAGTCTATCAGGTTTTTGTTTATAACATCATTATTGCTGTTTTTCAATAGCTCACGAAGTGAAGCAACCCGATCTTTTACGAAAATAGTTTAGTTGAAATAATCCTCTTCAACTGCAGGGACGATCATTCACTAAATCCACTTTCTGGATAGCTATTTCTTGCCATAATCTGCAAGATCACAGCACTTGGTTGAGTGAAGCTGAAAAGCAATGGTCAAATTGTCACATCGTCTATGTATGACTCTGAGGCTACGTAGGTCGTTGGACTATTTCAACAACTGCATGCCCATTATATTGTCGACTCAACAAAACTAGTACCCTCCACCAACTGATAAAGATTCCTTCATGCGGAAGTCCCCACAAGGGTTTGTCTTCATCATCTTCATACTGAATATGATCATATATTTGGTTTCCTGTCTCGCTTATTCTTTTTTATGAACTGTGATTTTACATGTACTTTTAAACTAACCTTTACCAACTACTAATTATAGGTCTAGAAAACATTCTTTCCTGTAGATCAAAACCAAATCAACTTTAATGCTTGATAGGAGTAACCTCAGAGTGCAATGGAGCAATCTACTTGGCGAAAGCCACTCTTCATTTTAAGCCCAGAAAAGGTTCATAATCTCCATGGGAAAATTTACAGCCCTCCGGCTCAAGCCAGTTAACTTACTGGATTACTTGTATTCAGCTTTAGACCAAAGGCAAAAGTCGGAACATCTATAAGTGATGGAAAAAAACAATAAAGCAGAAAGACAGGAAACCCAATAAAATTCCATCACCAAAGTTTGACAAGGATTTCCCAGAAACAGTTCAATCCAAAACTAGAACTAAGGGCTCTCCTAGTTGATATGTGGCGTTAAATGTAGAAAAGAAACCCCTTTTTTCCCCATGTCTGCCTTCTCAACAGGTGTTTGTGATAATGACACACAGCCAACTGCCAATTCTTATACCTTCTGTGAGTTGGAGCCTATATGCACTAGGCGAGATGAAGATTAAGGAAATAGGTTCCTTTTCTTTTTCTGTTGTCCTGTTTTTTTTTTTTTTTTTTTTTTTAAAGTTTCCTTTTAATTCTTTGTTATATTGAAAACTGTCCACAAAAGTGATAAAAAGTGGGCAAGTGGTCACAGGATTTATGGCGGGCCTTTCTTTTGAAAAAACAGCAAAAAGACCAATATGAAACCCACGTTCCTACTTAACAGCTTAACTGTCTCAATAACTGCTACTGCCACCATCTTCCCTCTACCATTATCTTCTTTGAGTCACTTTCTTCTTTCGTGTTCCATTGCCCAAGTATATTTCTAACGCGAGTAACCTTTTTCTTTTTGTTCCAACACAACTGCAACCAATCTTTCTCTGCTGAAATTATGAAATGGGGTAGGAGAAAACCGCACAATGCTTCTTCTTCTTCTTCAACTTCTTCTTCTTCTTCCTCTAGGCCTTCTTTTATGTCTAATATCTTACCTGCTTCTTGGTTCTCAAAGCTCAAGCAAAAGAAAAGCAACCAAGAGGCCAAACCCACACAAGTAAAGGGAACAGAGAGGAGGAATTCGCCTTGCATTCAATCGCCTGATTATGCAAATGAGACCCCCTCCCCTGATCAAGTAAATGGGAATCGCAGTGGATTGCGTAGGGGAGATAATGGTGAGTTTTGGAAGCTGCCCTTTGGAGAAGATGGTTTTGATTCCAAAAAGAGTGGAGGGGTTCTGAGATCGGTATGGTACAACTCCGAGGATGAGCACGAGCTTCCACATACAAGTTGTAGAAGCTGCAGATCAAAATGTACAGAGTTTGAGGGAAAGGAAGAGATCCAGAATTTTGGCGACATGGTTGCGAGGATGACACGGAGAAGGAGAAGGAGGAGAGAAACTCCAACCCCAGTGAAAATTTTGAGAAGAGAGTGTGAAATTGAATCAGGAACTCCGAGGAGCAAATGCAGAGAAAATGGGAACTTCAAGAATTTGGGTAAAAAAGTGGTGGAGAAGAAGGGATTTCAACCAGAGAGGGAGACAGTTAAAGCAAAGGAGAGAGCAAGAAGATCAGTAGAAAAGAAGATGTTGGAGCCGGAAGAAGAGTCTGGAATTAGGAAGAATGGGAGAGATAAAACCAAATCGACAAGTACAAGGAAGCAAATATATATCTCTTCCACCATGCCAAGAAGTTCCAATTTAGGAACTATAGAAGAAAACTGTGTGTTTTCTTCCATGAAGGCAGAGGAAAGTGATGAACTTCACACAATGGGCATTGAAACTGATTCAGACTGGGAAAGGATGAAAGAATTGAAGATTGAAGAATTGAAGTCAAGATATGAGAGGCAAAGACAACCAATCTACACAAGGAAGGACTCAAATGAGAAGAATCCAAAAGGCAGAAGAAAAATCAGAGTTTACTCTCCAAGAACAGCCACTAGAATTGAGATGTGCAAGATCAAAGCATTGGAGGATATGAAGAAAGCCAAGTTAAAGATGAAGAGTAAGGTAAGAGAGAATACAATGGACGATGAGACCGACTTAGAGAGCTTTGCAGTCGTGAAATCATCGATCCATCCACAGCAAGACTTCAGAGAGTCAATGGTTGAGATGATCATGGAGAGAAGGATCAGTAAAGCAGAAGATCTTGAAGAACTGTTGGCTTGTTATCTCACATTGAATTCCGATCAATATCACGATCTCATCATCAAGGTGTTTAGGCAAGTTTGGTACGAATTGAATCAGGCATCTTTAGAATCTGAGTTAAATAAGCAATTCCCATGTAATGAACAGCTTCTTTAGCTAATAAATTTCAGACAAATGTAGCAATCTTATCTGTTGAAAACAAACGTCTTGGTTCATAAACATTGCAAGGAAGTGCAATGTTGAATTACTGTTTTTCTCTTACAATTCAGGAAACTGAGTTTCTTCGTTTTCCACTTTCTTGAGAAGCAAGCATATGAGATATTGAAATGGAAGAATAAACCCATTATAGAAATTGCCATATGTGTTCCAAAAGGGAACAGGTAATCTGTGGGTAAACAGTGTGCAATACTGAAAAGCAGGCAATGATGAATGAATTGAGGACATGGACATGGGTAGGGAGTTGCCAAAAGGTTAAAAAATTGGTGGCAGAGAGAGTAATGGGACAATAAACTGAAGCAAATGGAGGCATGGTAACAAATAATGCCCATCAAACTTGAGTAAAAGCTTCAACATTGGTGCCAATAATTCTCATAAATAAACCACTTTGTTGGGAAAATAAACACAATAATTAATGGTGTATTGCCTGCGGCGGATGTGGCTGTTTGAGTTGCTTACTGCCTCACCCTCTTCACATAGAAAGAGAAAGAAGGGGCTCGCTCCTATTGCGGACAAAAAAAAAAATAGGTAAGCTGATGAAATCCATCCCCTTGGGACCATATTCACTCTCATTTTGTCATTACAATATTAACTTTGGTTGTCTAGAACATTGTAGAGAACTACGTAGAGACTATCTTGTGAGATCCTACAGTAGAATAAAACATTTTTTATAAAAGTATGGAAACCTCTTTCCAATAGACGTGTTTTAAAACCATGAGATTAACGGCGATACGTAATGGACCAAAGTGGACAACATCGACTAGCAGTGGACTTGGGCTGTTACAAATGGTATCAGAACCACCGAACAGTGTGATAATGAGAACGCTGGGCCACGAGGGATAGACTGAGATCTCACATCATTTGGAAAGGGAAACAAAACATTTTTTTATAAAGGTGTAAAAACTTCTATCTAGTAGACGCGTTTTAAAAATGTGAGACTAGTCAAAGCAGACAATATCTATTTTCGGTGAGCTAAAAAGATCACCCTCCAGTTATAAGAAAAAATTTGCAAGGGAATGCTGAATATTTTTCACTACAGATTATGATAGCAGAACCATTTCTTTTCAAGTACATCAGCAAACTTGTTCTTCTTTTCTCAAAATATGTATGAGCAAACTGAGTTCAGTAGAAGCCGAGATTAACACAAGATTCATGACCTGACAGAAAAAACAGATGCAACAAAACAAACAAATTTAAATAGGTAAAAGTAGCTTCCTTCTTCCATTACCTATGGTTCTACTAGAGGTTAAGCACTCGAACCCAGTATCACCATTACCACAAATGATCCCATAGCATGCATCATTAACCAACTCTACTACTTTTGATTCTACTCAAAGCTCCTCTGAGTTCATGATAGAATAACAGCTCCTACATGAAGGGATTCATTCGGAATAGCAGATGCATAGCTGTTGCACTAATTCAGTTTCACTCGCACTCAAAATTACCTACAGTCAGGTATCATGCCATTAATTACTATACTAATGCACACCTTATTTTTCCGGCCACCGTGATTCTGTAAATATCAGCAATCATGATGTTTCCTTGGCCAAGTCTCAACCAGTTAATTGACAGTCACAGTATTTTAACATGGAGATTTGAAAACCACGCCTGCTGAATATTAAGGATAAGTAAGCCTGAAATTGAAACCACATTAGATTGCATCAGAATCTGTCACCACAGTTTATATAAGTTGAACTACATCAAAAACATCCATCATGAAAATTTAGAAGGAGAAGGTTCGTATAGGGATAAGATAAAACCTATACAAAAGTGATAAATCCACAATAAGAACCTCCAAAAATTATATCCTTTCAGTTTCAGCATCAATTTGAAACAGCATAACGTAGAATGAAAATAAAGTTGTGAAGGCAACTCTTGTTACGGAAGACCTTGGAATATTGAGTTTCCAGCATTATCCGGTTGGCTATCAAAGGCAGCAACTCCAACTTTAACACTCAAGTATCAAGCTTTACATTGGTATACGAAGAAACATAAACAAATTTACTAGCAGTTGAATAGAAAGAGAGATGCAGACCAAAATATCACACGACCATGGCCCTCTGAATACAACATAAGAACCTCCTATCTTAGCATGGTAAGATGCAAGGAACCTAGCATTATGAATGCATGCCTAGATGAATCCAACAAGAAATAGCTTGATCATCACCAAAAGAAAATGACAAGAAGCTAATTGCAATGAACAAAGATGAGGAAAAGAAAATTGAGAGTAGGTTTTTAGTACTAAAACTTGAAAGTTGGACACGGAGCTTCCACAATTACATTTCTTTCGTTCATCTATCTGATGCATCATGTCTGTTCTATTGTAGATATCAGATAACCTCACATTGAGGATAAGTCAAGGAGAACGAATTAGACATAAGCTGATGTATAGTTGGCTGCTATTCACAATCAAATGGTGGAAAGAAAGGACATTTATGAGCCAGAAATCCCTACAATCATGCTTATAGGAAAATGGAAGAAACTAATCTCTTTACAGCTGCACAATCTATCGATTTCGTTTGTACCTAAATTTATTACACATGGGCAGGGCAACAAGGGCATCATCACTTAAAAAAGATCAATTAATGTCACGTTTTCTCAGTTGGAGTAAGATGTTCCATCTGTTCTGCGAGGTTATTTATCTTGTTCCCAGTCCACCAAAGTTTTCCAAAGCTTATAGATTTATTCGCATTCTTTTTACTATTATCAGAATCCTTGCCTTCTGGTGCAACTTTTGGAGGATCAGATGAACCAGGATTCTCAGTCAAAAACTGTTCCCAAAACACATCATTGGCCCCATTACGCACAATCGCAGTGGTTTCATCAGCATCTTTTCTTGACACAATGGGATCAGAAGCAATACTTCCAACAGGCTCTGAATTCATGTCGATAACATGTGACTCGGACTGATAATTCCTATTTAGTTGTACAGAAGAAATATGTGGGCTTTGGATGTCACTTTTCGTTTGGTTGGACTTCAGATTGGGTAGAATGATAGTTTGATCAACATCGTGAATGGTCCTCTCCCAAAATGTTAGGGATGACTCTAACTGGTCGAGCTGCTCCATGTTTAGATCCGAGGTAGAAGAGTAATCCATATGCTTCTTTGACACTGAATGGGCATGCTCTGCCGGATCATCCTCAGCACTGGATTCATTGTAATAGTAAGCGACTGTAGCCAACCTCCTCTTTCTCTCATGAGATTGTGATTCTGGCACAAAATAAATCGTTAATTCTGGTTTCTGCAAAGCATGCGCAACAATAGAAAGCAACATTTGCTGCTGTTGCTGAATACATTGAAACCGATCCTTCATCAATTGCATTTGCAACTGTAATTCACGATTCTCTTGTTCGTGTTTCTGCGACTCAAGAAGAAGCTTTTCATTAGTGTTCTTAAGCCTCTCAACCTCTTCCTCGAATCTCTTCCTTTCAAGATCCAACAATGGAGATGAACATCCTTGTCCTTGAACATTCTGCAACGAATGGCTATGAACTGGTTTTCGCCTGTGAATGTTCCGCAAAAGGTCTGGCCGACCTTTCTCAAAATCCTCATTTGCAAATTCCCATCTCTCTGGATCCACTTTCTTAAAACCCTATTGAAATAAATAACTAATTCAATAAAAAAAATCGTGATTATCAGTAAAATGAACTGGGACACAGCCAGACTTAAGTACTGACTTACATATGTATTAAGCTGTCTAATGAAGCTTGAGAAGTTGTTATGCTTGAAGAATTTCGGCAGCAGATCAGTCGAAAACTCCAGTGGTTGCCACACAATAAAGCTCTTATTACCCGGAGTCCAAGATACAACTGGGTCCGTGGAAGGATCATCGACCATCTCGTAAGTCTTCGTCAGGAAAGGAGGCAACGAATTGGAACTGCCCTGAGCTTCGTCCATCATCCCGAATCTTAAGACTCCCAATCGCAAACCATAAAGTACCAAATTCAAATCCCCAGAATGAATCCACTTTGGGGCAACACGAAATCGAACAAAAATTCAGAATCAAAAGCTCAATCCTCCGCCGCAGGCTTCACAGGGTTTATTTAACCTAAAGAAACTGTTACATCCTCGAAAAAGAAAACCCTCGATAGGGTTTACCGAATTGGAATGACATCGACGTTTGTCGCAAGAATTGAAGGCTAAGAAACCCTAACAAGAAAAACCCTTGAATCTCCCGCAAGGTTTCCAAATTTCAACCAAACAGAAATTTCCAGGAAAGTTAAGCTCCCTGCGATCAAGTCCAGCAGAAAATTGAGGCAAATAATTGGGGAACATAAAAATCAAAGACCCACCAGATTCAGTTTTGTTAATCTTTGCGTAGTCGTTACAAAAAGAAGTCGTCAGCTGAAGAAAAAGAGGATTACCAAATGCGCGCTTCCACTTCCCGTCGCCATAATCGATCAGCACCTAAATTAACAGACAAATTAGCAGTCCTCCATGTATGAATATAACCCAACTACGTTATCGGAAAAGGCAAATTCCTTCATTTTTATTATTTTTCTTTTTTTATATAATTCGAATGTATAATATAGCTTAATAATCAAAATTTTAAAAACGCTTTACCTTTTTTAATTTAATTTCATTTATAGCGATTCGGTTTCTAATTTTGTTTATATTTGAAAAAGTGTGTAAATTGTTATTTAAAAATTAAAGGACCAAAATCGTTTTTTAATATTTAATTTATAAATTTCAAATGATTTTGTAAATAAAGAAAAGGAAAAGGAAGGGGCAGCAGAAATTGCGAAGAAGTTGAAACTTTAACGGCCGTTTGATGATTGCGTGATAACTCACATTTCTTTTTTAGACTATGAATTTAATATTCCCCTTTCACATCTATATTTCAACTTTCTCCCAATTTTAAATTTAACCCATTCCAAGTTTTTTTAATTATTTCTTTCATTGAATCTTCCCCATTCTTTTAAACAAATATTTATTTATCTATCTATCATATTCTCCTAAACGACTCTCCATAGTATGATATTATCTACTTTGAGCATAAGTTCTCCTGGCTTTGCTTTGGGCTTCCCAAAAGGCATCCTACCGAGAGAGAGAGAGTATTCTTTGTTTATAAACCCACTATCGTTCCCTAAATTAGGGGATGTGGGACTTTCATCATCCAACACCTCCCCTCGAACAAAGCACGTCTCCCCTTAATCGAGGGAGGCTTAACTCCTTTTTCCTTTTGGAGAGTCCTTTGTTCGATAGTTGAAGATTTACCAATCTATTCGCACGACTAAATTTAGAGCATGGCTCTGATACCATGTTAGGAATCAACCACTCTCCACAATGATATGATATTGTCCACTTTGAGCGGAAGCTCTCCTGACTTTGCTTTAGGCTTTCCAAAAGGTCTTGTACCAATGGAGAGAATTTTCTTTGTTTATAAACCCACCACGATCATTCCTAAATTAGCCGATGTGAGACTTTCATCATCCAACTTAGGTAAGTCCATATCTAGAATTTGGTTAATAATATATATATTTCATTTAATTTTCAAATTAAATATAGAATAAATTAGTACCTAGAAATTTAGGGGGAAAAAAAGAGGGGAGGGATTGACATTAATTATCAATTAAGAATAAGAAAACAGGAAATTAAGGAGCTAATAATAAAATTGAAGACGCCACTAATTTGGAATTGAACAATAGCCATTGTTCAACCTACAAGTAATAATCATTTCAATCAACAAACAAACTTCTAAATTAGAATTTGAATTTTCAGATTTGTTCTCTACTCAAATAGTACTTCACAGCATCCCTCATATCATCATAACAATCACAAACATCAAAGAACTTTACCAATTTCTCAAGCTCCTTGTCCGCCGGATCGTCAATGAACGACGCAATCGGAATCGCATTTTCCGGCTGAAAAGCGTAAGCATTTGGATTATCATCCACAATCACTACTCTTCTCAAATCCCGCCCAATCTCAGACAAATCCTTCACGTATTTCCCTTCCACCTCCTTGCAAGAATCGCGATACAATCTGTGCGAAATCACCGATTTCTTGTCCAAATGATTCACCACAAGCGACGCGTATTCCTTCAATCCGGCGGTAAAAACTACGATTTCGAATCTATCGGCTAGGGCTTCAAGAAATTGGTCGACGCCGGGACGTTTGAGGACGTAGAAGTTGAGTATTTCGCCGTCGATCCTCGGTCTGACTACGAAATCGAATCTCTCCGGTGGCGGATCGAGTTTGGAGTGAACCAGAGTCTCGTCGAGGTCGAGTAGAACCGTCCGCTTGGCCGGCGAGATGAGAGGTGGAAGGAGGCGGTACTCGAAGATTAGGGTTCGTACAATGTCGGGTTCGGTGGATGCAGTTTTCCTCAAGGCCTTGTAGCCTTTGTGGCGGTTGGGAGTGCTGATACGGGCTAACTTGGAGAAGATTTTGAGAAGACGGCGGTGGCAGGTGTAGAGAGAGCGGTGGACGGTGGCGACGGCATTCTTGATGGGGGACTTGCGGCGGCGGCGGCGGTGTAAGGTCTTGGAGGGAGATCTTTTGATGACCTTGGATATCATTGTTGTTGAAAGTAGATTGTTGGAGGAGGAGAGTGGGGGGTAAAATGGATTATGAAATGGAATCAAATTGAAAAATGAGCGTTAGCTTCGGTCTAACGGTCGACTGGTTAGGTTCGGAACCGTAGCTAGAAAAGAACTGAATAAACGAAAGTAGACAGGAGACTGCATTTCCTTTTTCTTTTTTTTGTTTTAATTTTAAATTGGGTTTCTTTTTTTTTTTTTTTTTTTTTTTTTCTTTTTTTATCCCTTAAAACAAAAATTATGACCGTTTCTGCAAAACTACCTTAATTACCATACAACCAAATCTTTTTAATTATTTTTTTATCTTTAAATTTTGGATCTCAACATTCATATTCCATCCGGGTAAATTATAATATAACAAAACATTACTTATTATCTTTCATAAGCCATATCTGACGGTGATGAGCTATTAGCGGTAGAACCATGAAGCATGTCAAACTTACCTCATAGAGGCTAAGTTACAGAATCTATAACTTAGAGCTTGCTACCAATTGTAACGACTCTAATTTTCTACTTAACCTAAAGTCGTTATTATATGCTTAACGTAACTTCTTATGTAAAAATATTTATTTATGGCAACTTCATAAAACAATGTCATAGGCTTATGTTTATTTTTACTATTTTCTTTTGCACTGTTTTAAAACATTTTCTTAAACATATAAGTTCACGACATTAATTTATGAAGTTTTAAATGAATATTTCCACCCAAAAAGTTATGTCATACATATGGTAGCGATTTTAAGTTAGTAGAAAATTAGAGTCATTACACTCACCGTGCACGAAGATGTGAATTGAGACGTGAAAACTAATATGAAAAGCAATATATATATATAAGATCCGAAGACTAAAAAGGAATACAAGAAGCTGCTCAAGCTGGAAATTGATGTTAAATCTATCACTAGCCTCTATTGAATTTGAGAAACTTGAGGGAGGAAGTTATAAGCTTCTTCTAAGCGTCTACGCCTAGGGTCAATAGAGATTTTTCGGACTTTATAAAGAATGTTTCACCCTCTTTCTTAACCGAGGCGAGATATCAAGAAGCTATGAGCATTGTCCATTAGAAGCGCGGACGTGCTATGGTTTAGCTCTGGGGCACCCCAACTGAACATAACATCCAAAGTGACCCATTGAGAGTTGAAAACCCAAAAGGAATTGGAAAGTAATTATACTAATTTTTGTGTCCGGAACTGCGGTGGGAAATATGGTGAATTCATATCTCTCTCTGTAAATCCGGCGGGCAGTTGAAGCAGCGTTCAATTATGGCTTTCAAATTCCTCTCTCTCTCTCCTCATCTTCTTACATCACCATTTTCAACGATGTCTCCAATGTCAAACTGATTGCAAAGTTATATTAAAGTACCCATTAGACAACAAACGTAAATTGGTCAATTCTCTCTCTCTTTTCCCATTTCAGCCTTTTGGGGTTTTATAAATTCCATCTCATCATCTGGGTTTTGCCTCAATTCTGCAAGCAATCTCAACAATTTTCCCTCTTTGTCACCCACGTCTCTGCTTGCTTCTTCCTGCAATCAATCATGGCTGAGATTTCAGGACCCAGCAATGGCCACCACAGTGTTCCTCTGAACATCAAAGATGAACCCACACCCCTCACTGCCACACAACCACTCGACTGTATCTCTGTTCCTTTCATTCAAAAGGTCTTCCCTTTCTCTCCAAATCTTCAAATCATGTGTTACAATTCATGTTCTGTTTATGATTGAATGGCTGATTTTTGTGTTTCGGGTGTTGAAATAGTTGATCGCCGAAGTTTTAGGGACATATTTCTTGATATTTGCTGGTGGAGCATCAGTGGTTGTGAATTTGAGCAAAGACAAAGTCGTCACTTTCCCAGGGATTTCAATTGTTTGGGGTTTGGTTGTAATGGTGATGGTCTATTCTGTCGGCCACATCTCTGGTGCTCATTTTAACCCTGCTGTCACCATAGCCTTTGCCACCACCAAGAGATTTACATGGAAACAGGTCAGTCAACCGCTCTGCTAATATCCATTTTTTTTGCTTTTCTCCTTGAACACGGCTTAGTTTGGTAAAATTGTTGAACCCCACGATCCAAATCATCTGAAAAACAAGAAAAGTCAAAGGCTTTGTCATTTTTGGTGAGAATTCCAAGCTGTTTAGGTTGGGAGATTCTTGAAAATTCTCACTAATTATTGATTTTGATCAAGTAATTCAAAGAGGGTGTGCTGATTTGATTCTGATTCCAAGGCAATTAAAAATTGTTGCAGGTGCCAGCTTATGTGATAGCTCAAATTCTTGGATCAACATTGGCAAGTGGGACACTTAGGCTAATCTTTAATGGAGAAGAAGACCACTTTTCAGGGACTCTCCCAAGTGACTCATATTTGCAGACCTTTGTCATTGAATTCATCATCACATTTTACCTTATGTTTGTGGTCTCTGGCGTTGCCACTGACAATAGAGCCGTTAGTTCATCTTCTTCTTCATGATTTACTCTAATTCCTACCTCTAAATTGCACTTGAATTTGGTTCATTCAACGCGTCTCTGTTTGTTGGATGATTTTCTAGATTGGTGAACTTGCTGGACTTGCCGTCGGCGCCACGGTGCTTCTCAACGTCATGTTTGCAGGGTATTCAATTTCAACATCTTCAGAGAATTTTCATACTGAAAACATTAAACTATAAGAAACCCATTTGGGGATATCATCAAGAGACCTTCTTTAAGCTTGAAAATTTCAACATCTTTGTTTTTCAGGCCAATTACAGGAGCGTCCATGAACCCAGCCAGAAGCTTGGGGCCTGCAATAGTGTCAAGGCAGTTCAAAGGGTTGTGGATATACATCGTGGCTCCCATTTTGGGGGCAATTTCAGGTGCTTTGGTCTACAACACCATCAGGTTCACAGACAAACCTTTACGAGAGATCACCAAAAGTGCTTCTTTTCTCAGAGGACAAAGTCGTAGTGGCTCGCATTGAGGAGCTCTTACTTTTCTCACTTCTACAAAATGGAAGACTTCTGTAGGCTAACAAAAGGGTTCTCTTTTTAGTGTTCATTGTATTTCAAAGTTTATGCAGATGGATTAGAGCGCAGGGAGAAAGTTGTATGTTTTGTTTTTGTTTTACATTATCCAAAGACATGGAAATCAGACAACTTTTTCAATGAGCTAAACTAAGAATCCCACATATGGATAAGGATAAGGTCAAACTTTGATGGCTGACGGGAAGTTCACATGAATCCTGTTTGTCAATTCACAAGTTTCTTGGAAGGGGAGTACCTATGCCTCTTAATCGATATGTCGAACTCTTTTTCATGCTCACACCTAGTAAGGCGAAGAATAGGTTCTACGTTTGTGTTTCATAGATATGTGAACGTTTTTTTTTTTTTTGGTATAACCAATATTATTTTATGTGAGATCCCACATCGGTTGGGATGAGAATTAAGTATTTTTTATAAGGGTGTGGAAACCTCTTCCTATTAGAGACGTTTTAGAAACCTTGATGGAAAACCTGAAAGAAAAAGTCCAAAAAGGACAATATCTACTAACTTAGGCTTTGGTGGAAACAAATGGTGTCAGAGCCAGATACAGGGTGGTGTGTCAGCGAGGACGTTGGGCCGGTGAATTGTGAGTGGATTGTGAGATTCCATATCAGTGGGAAGAAGAACGAAATATTTCTTATAAGGGTGTGGAAGTCTTTCTCACTAGTAGACACGTTTTAAAAACTTGGGCCTTAGAAAAGGTGAATTGTGAGTGGATTGTGAGATCTCATGTCTGTTAGGAACGAAAACGTAACATGTTTTTATAAAGGTGCGGAAAAGAAAAAAATGTCTGCTACCTAACTTTCGAATTTCATCAATCAATATTAAACCTATATTAAACGTATGAATACAGAGATATTGGTGCTAGGTCGATGGAGACGATCATTCTCTGCTATTTTAAGGATAAAACGTTTAACCTTTTGAGTATATCTATGGATGAAGTTTGAGGTTTTAAACAGAGAATGCCAGACTGTTCAGTCTTTTCTCTTCAATCCAGCATCGTTTCTTACCAAACCCAGCTGTTAGAACACATTTCAACAACATCTTAAAAACAGGATCTTATGGTTTTATCCAGTTTTAAAACATTTGCTATAAAAACAGCATTCTTCTTCAAACCAATCAATCCAATTTCAAAGCTTCAACCAAATCAATCATGGCAGAGAGTTCAGCTTCCAACAATGAACGCCACAGTCTTTCTATGAGTGTCGAAGATGATTCGGCATCCGATTGTGTCTCTGTACTTTTCATTCAGAAGGTCTCTGGCTCTCTTTGTTCTTGTCTGAAAAAACCCATTTTCAAGCTTTGGGATTTGATATAGAATCATTGATTTTGTTTTGTCTTGTTTGGTGGAAACAGTTGATTGCAGAGGTTATGGGGACATATTTCGTGATATTTGCAGGCGAAGCATCAGTGGTTGTGAATTTGAGCAAAGATGGAGTCATCACTTTCCCAGGGATTTCAATTGTTTGGGGTTTGGTTGTAATGGTGATGATCTATTCCGTTGGCCACATTTCCGGTGCTCATTTTAACCCTGCTGTCACCATATCCTTTGCCATTACCAGAAGATTTCCATGGAGTGAGGTAATCTACCTCTCTCTCTCTGCAGCTCATTAAGCTTTTTCAGTGCTGCTTATTCCATTCTGATGGCAACCCAATTCAAATTTGCTGCAGGTGCCTTCATATCTGGCGGCTCAAGTTCTTGGATCAACATTAGCAAGTTGGACACTCAGGCTAATTTTTAATGGAAAACAAGACCACTTTCCAGGAACTCTCCCAAGCGACTCATACATGCAGACCTTTGTCATTGAATTCATAATCACATTCTACCTCATGTTTGTGGTTTCTGGTGTTGCCACTGACAATAGAGCCGTTAGTTCCTATTTTTCTCCTCAAACTTTCTATGTTGAACTGAGTCGAAAGGACAAGGAATCTAACCTTCCTTTATCTTACAGATTGGTGAACTTGCTGGACTCGCTGTTGGTGCTACCGTGCTGCTGAACGTGATGGTTGCAGGGTATTAAGCTGAATGTTGATGTAATTTTAAGTAAAAAGCTTTATGAGTACTTGACGAATCTAGTATCCCATCTTGTTCAGGCCAATTACAGGAGCATCCATGAATCCAGCCAGAAGCTTGGGGCCTGCATTAGTGTTTGCACAATTCAAAGGATTATGGATTTACATGACAGCACCTATTCTAGGAGCAATATCAGGTGCGTTAGTGTATAATACCATCAGGTTCACAGACAAACCTCTACGAGAGATCGCTCGAAGTGCCTCGTTCCTCAAAAGTCGTCATGTCACCCCATGAAAACTTTTGAGACACCGAAGGGTTATATCAAAAGGACTCTTTTTTTCTTTTCTTTCTTGTACTTTAAACTTTACTATAGATGAGCTTCCAGTTACCAAACATTTCTACTTCTGTATTATCAAAAGATATGGAAATGAACAAGTATTTGATGTCACATGAACTAGATTCGCGTTGGAATATGAACCAAACTAAGAATCCCACATCTAAATTAGAAAAAGTTCAAACTTCGATGGTTGCGCAGAAGTTCACATGAACTCTGTTCATCAATGCACACGTTACACAGCTTCAAGTTCTGATGATGACAAATAAAAGTTCCGAGGTTTTGAATCCTCCACATGAACGTTCTTTTCGCCCCAATTGTGTAGCCCTGGTGAGATCATACACACAATGAAAATCCCGGTTAACAGTGCATAGAACTTCACTCTAATGTAGGTTACCACAAGAAATTGCCCTTCGAGTCGTTCGTGCCGAGTTGAAATGGCTTCTAGAACTGTATAGTCATAAATATGATCTGCTCTCTTATCATCATCCCCATCGACTTCAAATTCAAACCAAGAACATACAAGTCAACGTAAAAAAACTAACAAATAAAAGAATTGGTCATACTAAATATGTAGTATTCGGTATTGGAGCAACCAATGATATTGGAATTGTTGGGTTTTATATATCAGCAACAAAATTCTTATTGATTCAACACTTCGATTAGATATCCAGGGGAGCCTGTTCTTATCTAACCTCATGCCTAGATGTCGTTCCTCGTGGAGCTTACATTCGCAGATCCATCCCTTCTCCTCATCCTCATTCTAGGAAGGATTATCGGTCGACAACAAACCAGCATAAAAAGCAACTGCATCATAAACGATGTCATGCTAATCCATACATAGAGAGTCTTCCTCCAATACCATATAATCCTTTTAAACAGGGGAAGTTCGGATTCAAGGATTAAGGATGCATCATATATTTCGGGTATACCAGCACCAGGACTGAACTCTGCTCGCTGTTCAATTGTAACCCGCAGACAAGCTGTCGGTATATTTCCTTCAGCGAGACCTTTAAGCTTAAGATTCAGAGTCTGGGACTCTGATATATAGCCCGTAACAAGGGGTGCAAGCTTCAGGATAGTCAGTAAAAGGCGAATGGGCTCGCTTCTAAACTGCAACATGCATGGATGGCTTGAGCTTGCAAGAACGTCACCACTTACAGAAAGAAAGTCTACTCTTACCTGCAGCATGACCATCAAATATCTCACAAGGAATCACATAATAAACATTACCCAAACACACTTAAGAGAGAGTATACACATCCATTGATGATACTGATAACTAAAATAGAATTTTCAGGCAAATCAAAACCAAACAATTACTGAATTTAATAATATATAGACGTTCTTGTGAACTTGTCTGATCTAAGCAAGATTCTAAAAGGCTTCACCGACCCACCTTCATCACGTACGCACATAGTTGGCAAACTCTTTGACGTTCCCCAGGGAGTTTTTCATTAATATTTGGTTGTGTTTTAGACAACTGAAACCATTACTATATTAGCTTTATTTGTATTGCAGGGTGTCCACATTGTTGAACTTATTTTACCGTGGCCTTTTCTTGTTTACTTTTATTCATAATTCATGGAACAGTTATGCACAAGAGAACCAATGCAAACGACTAAACAACATAGATGTATAAATCAAGTTCTTAGCAGCTCCTATGTCTCGAATACTATGCTACTATTCCCATATCATCCTCTATCCAACCAAATTAATCATTGAAGCCTTTGACAATCATCTCAGAAGCACACTTTCATAGTGGTTTCTACTGCAAATTCCATCGCTCAGTGGTTAAGGTAGGGTAAAAAGGAATTGGATTATGATTCACAATCTTATCCATTGGAGCAATGTTTAAGATAATATCAAGTCGACTTCAATGAAGATCGACACTTAACATACCAAAAAAGAAAAGTATCTGAAAATTACGTTACTTGTCATAATTGGAAAAGGCATATTCCTTTAACAAAATGCATAAAGACATACCTGGAAGACCCCAAGATTTCTGTTATATTCAGACTCTGGCAATGTTAGTGAGACAATGGCCTGCAAATGATGATGATGAGGAATAACACGCGACTGGATCTTCCCACTAACGACATTTTCTTTACAATTCCGACCATAAAGAACATCTGAATCAGGTAAGATTGGCATATAAGCCTCAGGACTGTGTTTGGTGTAGTCAAAATTTAATACTTCTTTGATCTTAACAGGCTCCTGAACTAAGAACCTCATTAAAAATCCACCAAATATAAGCGCCGAAATCAAGAGACCACACAAAATGATACAAACATAAGCCGACCACAGAAAGCCCCACACACAGCGGAGTCCAGCCTTCCAAAGAGACTTGGGTTCCTTCAACCGTTCAGATATCAAAGGACTGACCACAGCAGTAACAAGTTCACAAAACCCAAATAACTTTCCTGTCACATATGCTCTCCCAAGCTTAATTGTTTGAAAAGGATGGAAAACAAACGTGTAAGAATGATATAAAAACCACAAGGGAAAGCAGAAACTGTAGACGAAGAAGCTAAGTTGAACCCCAATTGCCTTGATTAGCAATCCTACAATTAACATAAGTAGGTTTGAAGAAGAATGGCCGGATTCCGCCTCCGAAACGCCCAATTCGCCGCCCGAATTAGTCTCCACAGTAGTCACCGTCGATACCTCACTCTTCTCATCCTTCACGCTACTCGAACCTCCCCACGAGCTTACTTGAACGGATAAAGCCTCGGATCCCTCGAGCTTCTTTACATCGTCAATAAAATTCGGGTGAATTTCTGGGGTTTTCCATTCGGGGCTCATCATCCCCGAATCGTCGATTGTACTTGTTAGGGAACTTATAGAGGAATCTGAGCTCGGAGTCTCGCCTGCCATTCTACGGCGAGCAGAGGGGCGATGGCGTAATGAATCGACAGATGAGAATTCATTCTCGGACGAGGTTTCAGGTACCGTAGAAGAGTCGGAAATGGAGGAAAGTGAAGTGGAAAGTTGAGGTTGATCGGTGACGGAAGAATCCTCCGATGGGAACTCATCGAGAGTGTCGAAGAAGTCATCATCGTCTTCGTTATCTTTATCTTTGGTGTTGTGGGATTCCATACCGAGATGGAGTATCGAAATGCGCAATCTAAAACCAGAACATTGGGTTTCTTACAATCTTCAAATTCATCCTCCTCGATTTTGAGATTTAAATACACACAATTCCGATAAAGTTTCTCAACATGATCGCCTGTTTGAGATGAGATTGCAACGTAGTTAATAATTTCCATCATTTTTAATTTCACCCTTCCTCCTTAAAACTTATCAAATCAATCTCATTCTCATTTATTTATTATAATTTTTAGGTTAAATTAATAAATATATTTTCTTAACTTTCAATCTTCATTAATATTCTTAATTTTAAAAAATCTAAAAATATTTTAAAAAGTTTACACCAAATTTTCAATTTTATATATTAGACGGAGATCGTTAATATCTTATTTTAAAGTTCAAAAATACTTCTATCATTCAAAAATAACATTAAAAATTTTGAAGATAATTTACAATTTCGAGTAATAATTTTTTTTTTATTTTTCATATATGACGTAAATAATAACACATTCTCCAAGATTGTGGGCCATTCTTTCTTGGCCCATCACTGTAAAAATGGCTAAATAGGCCCAAGTGTTAAAGCCCATCAGGCCCACTACTCTGTCCAAATTTCCTATATATTGTCCAAATTCACATTTATAGCATAATCCATACAGAAAGTAGAAAGTGACCTAGAACTCGCCTTATCAGATTCAATTCTAAATCGTGTTTGTTACCATTCATCTCAAATAAAAGGTCTGATGTTTAAATCTTCCCCGAATTAAAAAAAAATATAAATATTCATATATTTTTCTCGTTTTGCACTCTAACTTAATATAATAAAATTTTATCGATTCTAAGAGTTCTAATAAATAAATAAAAAAATAACATAAATCGAGTTCATTTAGTTTGACTTGTTGGGCGGTAAAAAAGTATTGTTTGACTAATTTAAAATGATATTTTGTGATCAAAGTTTGGGTGTTATTATATGTTTGGAGGGAAAAGAAATTTGTGGAAATTGATGTTTGGAGAAATATTGAAAAGCAAAGCAAATTGGAAAAGAAAAAGGTTGCAGAGAGACAGTGAGTCAACCCAGAATCCTCCTTATTCAATTCTGCTCTAATGGGCACAACACACAAAAACGCGTTGTTTGATATTGAAATAATTGCAGTCAAATTTATGGGCATCTGGTTGGAACAACAACAACAACAACCGAAACTCAATAACATCAACAATGACAAAGTCCAACCTGTCCCACCACTACCCAAATAAAATAATATCTATTCCCTTTTTTTCTTTTTCTTTTTTTCTTTTTTAATTTTATGCAAAAACAGGGGATAAATAATCAAACCCAAATCAAAACCCAAATTCTTTTCTCTCTTCAACTCCCAAGGGGGGAGTACTACTCAAATTTTCCATTGAAAGCTAAGGATTTCTTTTTGGTGTTCATCTCCTTCAGTAATGAAAGATCCTTGCACCACTTACGCCGCCGCCGCTACCACACCTACTTCAGAAATGGACGCTTTGACCGCTACACTTTGCAATTCAATCCAAGCTTTAGGGCGTGGCTTTGATGTCACCGCCGATATTCGTCTTCTTTACTGCAAGGGAACACCTGGGTCGAGGCTGGTTCAGCTCGATGATGCCTCTACCAGGGATCTACATCTCTCTGATGGGGTTGTGGTTCCTAATGTGCCTGACCATGTTCACTGTTCTTCAGATACCAGGGCAACCGAAAACGTCCCCGTTTGCAGCTTCCACAAGGCGAGTTTGGAGCTCTTCCTTCAATCGCTCCTTGTTTTTGCTTTCTTATCATCAATCCTTTTCGCCCCATGTTCTATTTCCCTTCCTGAATTGTTAATGAATCAATTTTCTCTCTCCCTCTCTCCACCTTGTTTACATCTGATACTTGATTCATTACTATTTAGGCACTATTCTTTTTGCACTTTTTGATCTCTACAACTATTGTCTTCTTATATGTTTCTATCAATCTTATAGCTGTTGTAGTTTGATTTTTGGTATCTGTTCCATTAGTTTCTGTGACATTTCCTTCCTTGAGCTTGTTGGCTGCCTTTATAGAGCTTATTGAAGCATAAACTTGGTTAGAACTACTATTTGCATTACATGGGTGGAGATTATTTTTGAAATAGTTGTAAGTTTGCAACTTGATCAATGCTTCAAATGAAGTTAAAAGGTTCAAACCTAAGTTCAAGCAGCTATGTGAATGATGTTAGTGCATTTCCCAGAATTGATTTAGTCTTGATCGACACTTTTGGTTTGCATATAGTTTTAAGTATAACTAGTTGATCAATATCAATGAGTTCCATTAGAAACTGGATTATCAATTGAGGACTTTTTCGTTAAATGCTTCATATGCTCCATTGATACCTGAAATTCCAGATGGCAGAATACTTCAATCAGAAATCAAATCTATCAGGAAACATTCCGCTTGGAAGCTTTAATGCCATGTTCAATTTCAGTGGCTCTTGGCAAGTCGACGCAGCAGCTACAAAATCACTTGCTATGATTGGATATTTCATTCCTCTCTTTAAGGTTGAATTGAAAAACTCGACCTTAGTTTTACACGAAGAAATCAAGCGTGCTGTGCCTTACACATGGGATCCTGTGTCCTTGGCTAGGTAAGCTATCTATTGTTGTCTGTGGTTCTTGTCGTGAATGTGCGCTTGTAACGTTCATGAATAGTCATGACTTGACGATAATATATAACCGATACTTACTTTTCTTTCGTCAGTTTTATTGAAAATTTCGGTACGCATATCATAACATCAGCAACTATTGGTGGAAGAGATGTGGTATATATCAGGCAACACCAGTCATCTCCCTTATCAGAGTCTGAGATTGAGAACTACGTGAAAGAGGTCGGGGAACAACGATTTCTCGACTCGAAAAGCCAGTCAACTGTTGGTCCCTTGAGTTATAAGGATAAGGTTAGTTTAAAACACTCATTTTACTAAAGCAAGTTCACTGTTAAGTTTATGTATCTTGAGGATCTCAACGAGTTGTCATGGTAAACCGTTCGAATCATTTTTCGCCTGGTTTAGTAAGCATATGAAATGCTATGCTTCTATCGACTTGAGTCTCAAAATGTAATAATCATGATGCTCGATTTCTTGCAGGATGTTACTGTAATTTTTAGGAGAAGAGGTGGTGATGATCTGGTTCAGAGTCATGCCAAGTGGGCAGAGACTGTAAAGTCAGCCCCAGATGTGATCAACATGACGTTTACCCCCATCGTTTCCATGCTTGAAGGAGTGCCTGGTGTGAAGCATTTAGCCCGTGCTATTGACCTATATTTGGAATGTAAGTACACTTCTATCAGTCTTAACACACGGAGACGTTGTTACCTACCTAAGAATGCGTTTCGATGGTGGCAAACTGGTTTAAGTTATTATAGAACTTCGTCTAGAAAGTTAACCGATCACTTGAACCATGGCTGTCATATTGCTTCATGCTTCTGCAGATTATAAAATGAAGATGTTGATTTTGTTTCCAAAATTTTAGTTAAATTGCTGAGTCTCTGTTAGTCTTACAGACAAGCCCCCGATCGAGGATCTGCAGTATTTTTTGGATTTTCAAATTGGCAGAGCATGGGCTCCTGAACAAACCAACCTGCAAAGAAAAGAGCCCTTGTGTTCATCACTTCAGTTCAGCTTGATGGGTCCGAAGCTTTATATTAGCCCTGATCAGGTAATCTCCATCTCCTTAATTTTGCTGGCTTCAAAATGAGTTTGACCTTGTCTTTAAATCTGATGGGGTTCTTCTGATGAAGTAGATGTACGAAAAGTTATATAGTGTTGCATTTTTGCACTGTTCAAGTTTTAGGTGCTTCCATGCTAATAGAGACAATGGTGTCGGGAAGTCAAAGCTTACGGATAGTGTTCTTGTAGATATTGTCCTCTTTGGGCTTTTCCTTTCTGACTTTCTCTCAGAGTTTTAAAACGCTTCTACTTATAAGGAGTGTTTCATTCCCCTCTCCAACCAACGTAGGATATCACAATCCACCCCCTTGAGGGCCGGTGTCCTCGCTAGCACACCACCCGATGTTTGACTTTGATACCATTTGTAACAGTCAAGCCCAACCGATAGCAGATATTGTCCTCTTTGGCCTTTCTCTTTCGAGCTTCCCCTCAAGGTTTTAAAACGCGTTTACTAGGGAGAAGTTTCATTCCCCTCTCCAACCAACGTCGAATCTCACAATTCTGCATATGCATATGGTTCAAACTAAAGCGGGAGTTTCAAATGGACATATAGTCTTGAAGACAAGTCCACTTAATTCTATGCTTTTTGTCTTGTGGAGTATTTGTTTGGTTCCCTTGACAGTTGGGGACGCACCTCCTTTTTTGAATTGAACTTTTGTGTTTCTAACCCTAATACAATCGAGTCTTCCCCATAAAAAGCTGTATCTTATCAATCACGTTCTATGATAGGAAAAGGATGATATCAAGAACATAACAACTCTTATCAATCATTGCATGTTATTGCAGATTACAGTTGGTCGTAAACCAGTAACGGGTCTTAGGCTTAACCTTGAAGGCTGCAAGCAAAACCGACTCGCTATCCATCTGCAACATCTGGTGTCACTGCCGAAGATTCTCCAACCCCATTGGGACTCGCATGTTGCCATAGGTGCCCTGAAATGGCATGGCCCCGAGGAGCAGGACAGCAGGTGGTTTGAACCCATCAAGTGGAAGAACTTCTCTCATGTAAGCACAGCACCCATAGAGTATACAGAAGCCAACATTGGAGATTTATCTGGTGTTCACATTGTGACTGGAGCGCAGCTCGGTGTTTGGGACTTTGGTGCCAAAAACGTACTATACTTGAAGCTTCTTTTCTCGAAGGTACCTGGCTGCACGGTTCGACGATCAGTCTGGGATCACAGCCCCTCCACCTCTGCTACCCCATCGAGGTCTGATGGTGCATCATCATCTTCCAAAACAAAAACTGGTGAAGATAAAAAGGAAGACAGTTCAAGCAATGCTGGAAAACTGGCAAAAATTGTAGATTTGACAGAAATGTCGAAGGGTCCTCAGGATATTCCAGGTCATTGGTTGGTTACGGGGGCTAAGCTCGGGGTCGACAAGGGAAGGATAGTACTGCGCATCAAATATTCATTGCTGAACTACTGATCAGTTCTTGGTCGGGTTTCCCTTCACAAACTATAAACAAAAGTGGAGCATTTTTTTGCACAGAATTCATGTGTTCTTTTTTCCTCTTTTCCTACATTGTACATCTTATTAGTTTAGTTTGTAGCCATTTTATTCTTATGTTGTTTGTCACAATCATTTAATTATAGCAATGTTCTTGTTTTATTCATCACAATTGTTGTCCTTGTTAGAGGACAAAGGGTATCCTGCAAAACGATGATTACAAGTAGGATTAGAACACCATTTTCAATTTCTTGTCAAGTCATGGATAAGCTGTTAGAACTTGGAAGGGCAGCAACCACAAGCATACCATCCATGCTGGCCTAGGGCTAGAATAATTTTCAAGTTTCAAGGGCGGAAAAGATTGCGCTCGAGATCCTATCTGAAGGGAGTAAGCCCTATGTTCATAGTTGTATCTAAGAAGATGAATCTATAAATTTTAAATTACGTTTATAATGAATATTTGAACTTTAAATTTTATTCTAATAAATTACTGTATTCAAGTCATAAAACTATTACACAAAGAAATTGAATACAAAAAATAAAGAAATTACTAAACTAAACTTCTAATTCAAAGTTATGCAAGAATCCCACATTGGAAGAACTTTGATTGTACTCCTTCCTTTTAAATGAATTAGTGAGCTTGGTAATGTGAGCTTGTTACCTGAATGGGGGCTTTAAAATGGGTTGGAGCTTGTTCGTCCCAGTGGAATAGGGGTCCTGGAGGCTGTTGTGTGTTGTTGGCCCGCCCGTTCCAAGTAGGGAGAAGGTCATTGGGCCTTGGACGAAAGCTTGAGGCTCACTGGCCCTAAAGATTGAGGGAACCGCGTGAGGCTGGTTTCACAGGAGCAGCGTCACCTCTCGCTCTCTTCGGTGGATGAATTACGGGCCGATTCTCTTGGGGGCCCAAAACCAAAACCCTGGGTGGACATAGTCAACAACCATTTTTGAATTATCGATAAAATGATTATTACTGAAATAATCTCAACTATAACTACAAAATATTAAACTTACTAGAAACTCACATACCTAAACGACATTTCAATTAATTGTATACAGAACTCCGAAGACAAACTAGATGGCCTGCTCGAAAGCTAAAGCATATAATTAATAATTAAGCATTCAAATCATTGGTTCTGCTCTGTTTTAACTGAGTGTCTCCTTTCCTAAAACCAAGGAGCTGTCATTTTGATGACATAGTTGCAGACCCTACCGTTCCGACCGGCTAAACAGCAATAATCTGAGCTTATGTTCATGGAACAACTAGAGCTCTAAAGACAGGAGATCTTAGACTTAGTCAACTAGAGCTCATAATCTGAGCTCATGATAGGAACCTTTTGGACCATTGGGAGATTGTTTCTGCTTGTAATTTTGCATTTTTTTACTTGTTTTTTTATGTACAAGCAACCATGCAGAATGCTCTTAATTTACAGCTTTCATGATGGATCGTAATTATCGATTTAGTTATATGCATCCTATTGTCATGAACAGGAACAATCAGACGTCACACTACCTTCTCATGCAACAAGAAACCCTTATATATACATATTAAGCTAAAGCTCAATCTTAGCTTCGCAATAGCAGAAGATCCTAGCCAGTTGCTATGGTATGCTTCATGTTCATCAATTTCATTGAGTTCTAATTAAGTTCAATAAACCATTTGGGTCTTTTGGGCTATCTCGTTATCTGTAAGTTTTAGCTGCTAGTTGATTTCTATGCAGGAGAAGTTTGAGGTAGTGGAAGGGAAAGTGGACTGGAAGGGAAGACCAGCTTTCAAACACAAGCATGGAGGAACTAGATCGTCTTTGCTCATACTAGGTACAAAATCATTGGCTCATCAAGTTTGTCAAATGTAGTGTAGAACATATGAAGAAAAAGAAAATCATTTGATTGTAGTCTTGTTCACCTTTTGGGTTTCTGTTGCAGTCGCATTTGGTTTCGAGAATATGGCAACCTTTGCGCTTGCAGTGAACTTGATCACGTATTTCAATACTGTGATGCACTTCGAACTAGCGGATGCTGCCAACCAGCTGACCAACTACATGGGTGCCGGTTACATTCTCTCTATTCTTATGGCTGTTCTCGCAGACACATTCTTAGGCAGATTCAAAACCGTCATCATTTCTGGCTGCCTCGAGTTTCTGGTTAGTCCAACTTCACTGGCTTTACTTTGCGGCCCTGCTGACCCCCATGCAACTACATTTTAATTACAACTGTGATTTCAGGCGCTGATATTGCTCATGATACAAGCTCACTACCCCAAGCTCAAGCCACAGCCTTGCAATATGTTTGATAAACAAGCTCACTGCGAGACAGTTGGAGGAGGAAATGCTGCTTTCCTCTATGTTGCTCTCTACACATTAGCTATTGGTAGTGCAGGCATTAAGGCTGCATTACCGTCACATGGGGCTGATCAGTTTGATGAAAAAGACCCCAAGGAGGCACTGCAAATGTCTAGTTTCTTCAACCAACTCTTGTTGGGAGTGTGCGGCGGCGGTGCTGCTAGTTTAACTCTAATTGTGTGGATCCAAGACTACAAAGGTTGGGACTGGGGCTTGGGGATATCTTCTGCAGCCATCTTTTTCGGCGTGGTCATCTTTACTGCCGGACTGCCACTGTACCGAATGCATATTGTTTCTGAGTCCAGTGCAATCGTCCAAATTCTACAGGTATGCTGAGTTTGAAGCTTAATCATATAAAGAACTTCATCCAAGAACATTCTTACTCCTGTTCAAATGATTGTTCTTTCTAGGTATATGTTGCAGCCATTCGTAACAGAAACCTTGTCCTTCCCGAAGATTCTGCAGATCTCTATGAGATTGAAAGGGACAAGGAAGCTTCTGTGGAGGAAGATTTTCTTCCTCATAGAAACATCTACAGGTTTGGTTTACATGAAAAATTGTTTGAGCTTTCTGCTTTGGCTTTCTAATAATAGCATTAAACGCCTTGATAATTCGAAAAAACAGGTTTCTAGACAAAGCGGCAATTCAACAAACACCTTGTGGGCAAGTTGAAACGCCTGAAGTTTCAAGCCCATGGAAAATATGCAGAGTCACCCAAGTTGAGAATGCAAAAGTAATTCTTAGCATGGTACCAATTTTCTGCTGCACAATCGTAATGACGCTTTGTTTGGCCCAACTCCAAACCTTCTCCATCCAACAGGGCCTCACCATGGACACAAAACTCACCAACTCTTTCCACATCCCTCCAGCGTCACTCGTCATCATCCCAGTCTCCTTCATCATCCTCATAGTCCCAATCTACGACAAGCTTTTCGTCCCCTTCGCGCGAAAGCTCACAGGCATCCCCACAGGAATCACCCATTTACAAAGAGTAGGCGTCGGATTGGTTCTATCCAGCATCTCCATGGCCGTCGCAGCTTTAATGGAAGCGAAACGCAAGGGCGTTGCGAGAGACCACAACATGCTCGACGCAACCCCTGTTTTGCAACCATTGCCAATCAGCACCTTCTGGTTATCTTTTCAATTCTTCATATTCGGAATCGCAGATTTGTTCACGTATGTAGGGCTTCTGGAATTCTTCTACTCCGAGGCGCCGAAATCCCTTAAATCTGTTTCCACTTGCTTCCTATGGAGTTCAATGGCTTTGGGCTACTTCTTGAGCACCATAGTCGTGAAGATTGTGAACAGTGCTACGAAGGGAATTACGAGAAACGGAGGCTGGCTGATCGGAAACAACATCAATCGGAACCATTTGAATCTCTTCTACTGGTTGCTTTCAATATTGAGCTTCATCAACTTCTGCATCTATGTATCTGTTGCCAAGAGATACAAATATCGAAACCATAAATAAATCAACTCGCCTAACAAAAAAAAATCGTAATCTGAATCGTTTTAATTCCATCTCTTCGATCCAAATATGTTTGAATTTTGTTCTTCATAATATATGAAATTGTAGAGGAAAAATGATATGAAATCATTCTGTTGCAACTTATAAACTTCCATTGAAATTAATTTGTTTGTGGAGATTCTTATATTAATTCTTTTTTCTTCACTCCGATTATATCATCTATTTATTACAAGAAAATAAAAAATTAAAATGACGACTCAAAGCCATACTCTTTGGCCACGTGTGCATGAAACTCAAATCTCCCATTGCACCACTTGGGGGTAGAATATCACTACTCTCAGCCACGTCGGCGCCACGTGCAAGCAAACGTGGCTGATTTTTAGACGATTACAGAGTCCCTCGCCTTACTATTTCATCCCTTCTTCCCCGGTCGGAAAAAATAGCCTACAGACCTCCGGAGAGCATCAAAAGAACGATATAATGGCCACGATCGGGGACCAACCGGCGGCGTTGAGAGAGAGTGGCGAAGAGCGACAGCCACCGGGCGAGAAAATGGGAGTGGGGCAACACATATTGGACAAAGGCAGTAGCATGTTGCAGTCGCTGAAGCCGGTGAAGCAGGTCAGCCAGCACGCTTGCTCTTTTGCCCTTTACGGCGATGACCTCAGCCGCCAGATCGAAACGCATCATTACATCTCTCGCCTTAACCAGGACTTTCTCCAGTGCGCCGTTTACGATTCCGACGCCGCCGATGCCCATCTAATTGGTTAGCTTTCTACCAAACTAATTTCATATCCTCTGTTTTCATCCCCTGCCGTATTGCTTTATCCTCTTCCTTTCAGGCGTTGAGTATATCGTGTCGGATCAGATCTTTGAAACTCTGTCTCCTGATGAACAAAAGCTTTGGCATTCCCACGCATACGAGATAAAATCTGGGCTCATGGTTCATCCACGAATCCCAGAGATGGTAGCAAAGCCAGAATTGGAAAACCTCGCCAAATCCTACGGCAAATTCTGGTGCACATGGCAGGTGGACAGAGGTAATCAACTGAAAATTTTTCATTATGGTGATTAAAAATTGGTTCTTGATATCATACACACAGGCGACAAGCTGCCGATGGGAGCGCCAGCGCTGATGATGTCACCGCAAGCAACAGGGGCGGGAGTGGTGAAGGCGGAGCTGGTGCAGAAAAGGGACGACTATTATAACATTTCGACAGACGCAATTAAGGGGTCTCGAGTTGAGATCGAAGAGCCGGAGTGGATTAATCCGCAGGCTGATTACTGGAAACAGCACGATGGGAAGGGGTTTGCCATCGATGTAGTCCGGACGGACATGAAGTTGAGGGCGCCGTTCCCTTGACAGAGACGGGCGCGTAAGGGTCTGGTTTATTGGGTTTGTTTGTGGTGAGTGCGATGCATAAGGGCATGTAAGAAAATATCAATAGATCATGAATAAATGAATAAAATTGGTCTCTGTTATCTTAGAACAACACATTTTTAGTATAAAATAAACAAATTAGGAGTGTAGCTTCCCCAAATCTCTCAGAACAGTTCAGTCAACGCCGACCCTCTGCCACCAATTCCTCACATCACCATATTAACACGTAAACCAAATCGCACACTTTAATCTCTCCGTTTTCTTCACTTCTTTGCTCCAATGGCGAACCCCAATTCCGCCCCGATCGAACCCTGTGAAGGGGAGTTGTATTCGGTGTGGGCTCTTCCTCCAGAAGATGTCGCCACCAAAATCATTTCTCTGATGAGCAGCCTGAGATCCGAGTTTGGCGGCCCCGAATTTGAGCCGCATATCACCGTGGTTGGGGCAATTCGTCTCACCCCTCAGGATGCCCTCAATAAATTCCGATCAGCTTGCGAAGGGGTCAAGGCTTATCAAGCCACCGTGGATCAAGTTTCCATCGGAACCACCTTCTACCAGTGCGTTTTTCTCCTCATTCATCCCACCACCGAGGTGCTTCCCTCTCATCCTTCCGTCTGCATCTCATCGTTTGGGCTTTTTTATGTTTAATTGTCCTCCTATTCTCTCTGTTTTCTTCTCAGGTGGTGCAGATCAGCTCACATTGCTGCGGCCATTTTGGTTACAACAACTCCACCCGTAAGTTCATTCACATTCAAAATCATGAATTGGCTCTGCTTTTCCCTTTCCTTGGGATTGTTATGAGCATACTGAAAGCTCTTAATAATGATACAAATGGCATTATCCCCCAAATGATCTAATCTAAACACTCCAAGTATGTGTGTGTGTATCAGCTTACATGCCGCATTTGAGCCTACTATATGCGAACATATCAGATGAAATGAAGAAGCGGGCGAAGGAAATAGCGGACAAACTGAATGAAGCCGTGAACGGCCTGAAAGTGCCAGTCACTCGACTTGCATTGTACAAAACAGACACTGGCGATGAAACTCTCAAGTCGTGGGAGAAAATTGCAGAGCACGATCTTCCTTCAAGTTAGCTTCTGTTGTTTTTTTATGTATGCCCTCTTCGAGATTAATTATGTTGTTTTCGACAGTCTCTCTACTTCTGTAGACTTGTTTAACTTCTGGAAAATAAAAGGCCTTGTTTGAAAGCTTACCAAGCTTCATGTTTAGGCTTACTTTTTTTCATTGATTGTAATATGAAGAAGAATCAAAGTTGCCGACGTTATTGCTTTGTTGCTCGAACGTAGTGCTGAAGTTGACGTCTCCTACTCGAAATTTAGCTGAATATGTAAAAGAAACTCAAAGAAAATGTATTTTCACTCCACCCCATTTACAATTCTAATCCCCAAGTTCAGCCCAAAGTTCAGCCCATTGTTCGGTCACGTAATGGGTCTAAGCGGACATATATTAGTGTTAAAAACCTCTCAGTGGGTCATGGGTCAAAACGGACATCTGTTAGTGGTAAGCTTAGACAATTACACACCTCCGTGTGCCAAGAGGACGATTGTGAGATTTTACGTCAGCTTTATAGGAGGGAGAGCAGACGTTGGTCGGTGTGCCAGGACGTGTTAAGAGGGGTCGGTGTGCCAGGACGTGCCAAGAGGATGATTATGAGATTATACACGTTGATAAGTAATGGGTCAAAACAGGTGGGTCGGTGTGCCAGGACGTGCCAAGAGGACGATTATGAGATTACACGTCGATAAGTAATGGGTCAAAACAGGTGGGCCGAAACGGGTAATTTCTGTTGGGCAACAATGCATGCAAATGAATAGGGTAAACTTTTCAAAATTTTTGAAAGTTATAGCATTATTGTTCCTTGAAGAAAAGAAAATAATAATTGGTTCCCATGTTTTCCAGGAACATTATATGAATGCTCAGCCACAAATTGGGCACATGAAGATGTTTTGGTTACATGAATCCATATTTCGTTTTGAATACCTTTTTGTTTGAACCGACACTCAAAGCCTCAGCTCAATTAATAATACTATCGCTCAAAGTTCTTAAACACAGTGCTTAAAAGCTTCTTAACTTATTATTCCAAGCATCTCTCGTCAACTCAAGAATATATGTCATTATCTTTTTATTCTCTCTAATTCGTGTCAAGATTTTTAACCTCAACCCCAATTCTGCAACTTCACTTTACTCTACCCTTAAAAAGGATTAAGGAACAAAATCCCCTCATTAGCACAATGAATGATAATGAAGTTTAGAGCTAAAAAAGCTGAATTGGATTGAGTTATTAGTTGAATGCTTTGTAAATCACCCACTCCATAGCTGCTGATATAAAGGGTCACTTTCTTTACTTCATTAATACACACACCTCCCTCTTTGGCTACCTTACTTCTATTTCCCTCTTCTCTTCCCCTAACCTTTTAGAACACAAGCTGTGTGCATTGATCTTCCTTAAACACAGCAAACAGCCCTTCTTTTTGTTCTGTCTTGGGAGTTCCGTCTTCAACCAGCTCAGGTTAGTGATCGAAATAAAACAAAGCTTTGATTCAGCTTCTGATTGTGTTGCTTATTCACATGTAAATCCACAAAAAAAGGAGATTAGAAGTGATAGAGCAAGTTTTTTAGCCTCAAAATCTGCATCTCACAATATATCTTCTCTATTCTTCTACCTCTTTTGGGATCATCAGAAGAGGGGAAGCTGAAAAATGAAGATTTGGGGTTTGATTGATGACTGATCTGCTTGGATTTGGTTTAGGTAAGAAGCTAATAAAGGGTTCCAGAATCAACAAGAGAGGAGAGGATGTCTGATTCAGCTCAGAAGAAGATGGGAAGAGGAAAGATTGAGATTAAGAGGATCGAAAATACAACAAACCGTCAAGTCACTTTCTGTAAGAGACGAAATGGACTTCTCAAAAAGGCTTATGAGCTTTCTGTTCTGTGTGATGCTGAAGTTGCTCTCATCGTTTTCTCAACCCGTGGCCGCCTCTATGAGTATGCTAACAACAGGTAAACAACAACACTCCTAACCTCGTACATTATTTTCTTCAAATGTTCCTTTCTCCGCTTGATTTGTGCTTTTTTCTTCTCAAACTTGTTGCTGATATGGATCCTGGAAGGTTTTAACTCAGCTTTTAGGAAGACCAAGATTTTGGGAATCTGGGTTGCGTTAAGAATATAGTCTTTTTTTGAAAGATTTGAGTTTTATGATATCAAAACTTACCAAATTTCTTTGATTTTTCTGAGTTTTTTTTGCTATAATTGATGAGTTAGATGGTTTTGGGCGTGGTGGATACATAGATCTGGTATAACAGATGAAAGATAGGGCATATTATGGAAGGTTCAAATGAGTAAGGGTTTTGGTAAGCTTATGGTTATATCTGAGTTCAGCTCTTTACCTTCCACCATTAGTCCAATCCCACTTCATCTCCTTCACATTTCCTCAATACAAACGTCAGTTGAACATAAAGAAACAGAAAGTAAGACCATATTAGGGTTTCAAACTTGTGGGTTTCCTTGAAACATGCTAAAACACCCTTTTCCAACCAATCACCTCCAACTCAAGATTGAACTACCTAATAGGTTTCCATTCAAACTCTGAAATAAAAATCTCATTAGATCTTCAAATATGAACTAATCAATCAATCTTTGTCCGGATCATTAGGGGTAACCCTCTGATTAAACTTGTATTAAACAAACCGAGCTAATTGCAAGTCAGAAACTTTACACAAGTTTAATCCTTGTCCCCTTTGTTTGGGAAATGGGGTGTCTGGTTTCAGGCTTTTGGTTCTGATTTTTGGTCTAGGGCTTCAAGAATCAGCCGAAACAGAGAATGGCAATCCGATTCAAAAAGAAACTAAACTGGGGCTTCTTGATTTTAACAAAAATTTTGAATCTTTGTAAAAAAAAACGTATTTTTAGGGAGAGAGATTAGGGTTTTGAATCACGTAGAACCAAGGTGAGACCTTTAGCATTAATCTTAATAGGACAGCCGCTGTAGCCACTGATGGAAATGGACGGCTGCGATGTACACAGTGTTTGAGACAAAGGGCTTTTACCGCCACTTATGTTTTCCAAGAGTTCTTTTTTTTTAGTTCTTGTGTTGTATCGAGGTGGATAAGAGGGTGGAGTTAAGTTGATTAACCACTATACAAATGCGTGTATGACACTTGGCAAATTCTCATCCCTTTGATTGGATTAAGGCAATCATAATTCGAGATCTCTGTTGGATGTTTCAGACATAGCCAATCACCAGCTCGACGAAATTAAGGTATCAGTGCATCGGTAAAGGAAATCATGGATAAGTTTTGGATAAAAAAGAGTACTTAAATGTGGGAACTTTTTTCTTACCCTTCAAATTCCGTCACATCCATTGAGAAGCAGCTGACCCTTTGATGTGATTTCTATCATTCATTTTGCTTTTTATGGGATTTCGTAAAGGACTGAGTCAACTTGAGAGAGTTGGGTTAATGTGACAGTAAAAAACTTAAAACACGTAGCTTCTTGAGAATAAAAAACATGTTTTAATGCTTTGTTTTTTTGCAAGTGGAAGAACATGATAATTGTAATGATTAAGGAGGTTAATCAACATGATATGATGTTAATTGCAGCGTGAAGACAACAATTGATAGATACAAAAAGGCATCTTCAAATTCTCCAAACACAGGATCTACTTCTGAAACTAACACTCAGGTACACTTCAATTTCAATTTCGTTACATGTGGAGAAATGGGTCTATAAGAAAACTTAATGCATCAAACAATTGAGTTCAAATATAAATGGTCGTGAAAAGGGATTCGCTCACTAGAACTGACTTGTTCTAAAGATTTTCGAGAAGTTTAAGGTTTTGTTCTTCAATATGGAATATTAATTAGTCTATTGAGCTTTTACTGACATCGACACGAACCAATAATAGGTGTACTAGCTACATATTTGATAATGAATTCTGATTTGCTGGTGTTCCTTACTTTATCTTATTAAATAACACCAAATTTTCATACCTAACCCTAACATTTTGTGCTCAATATTTGATATAAGTGGATCATGTTGTGAACCCTCAAAATGGGTGTAACCTTTTATGTTGGGTATCAATCCAAGCTTAAGGATATAAAACTTACTATTGAATGACATGCTAGTTTTACCAACAAGAAGCTGCCAAACTGCGTGTTCAGATTGGTAATTTGCAGAACTCAAACAGGTATGTTAACACGAAATTTATGCAAGCATGTGTTCATCACTTGTTCATCTTCTGAAGGGGATGTTGTTTCCAGGAACATGCTTGGTGATTCTCTAAGTTCTTTGAGTGTAAAAGATCTGAAAAGTCTTGAAAGCAAACTTGAGAAAGGAATTAGCAGAATTAGATCCAAAAAGGTTGGTTTTCTTCCTTATTTTTTTTTAAGTTTCTTCTCTTAAAATAAAAACACTTCCTTTTGCTCTCTCTCTCTTCCAGAATGAACTCCTCTTTGCTGAAATCGAGTACATGCGCAAAAGGGTAAGCTTTTTGTACCCATACTAGTGGTGAACTTTTGGCGGTTACAAATGGTATTAGAGTCAGATACTAGTAAGTGGGCCAGCGAGGGTGCTGGGCTCCCAAAGAGTGTATTACGAGGGGAACGAAACATTTCTTATAAAGATGTGGAAACCTCTCCCTAGTAGACGATTTTTTAAAATCATGAGACTGATAGCTATAGGTAAAGGGCCAAAATAGACAATATTTGTTCCAACGAAACAACTTTCTAAATGGGTCGTTTAAAAGTTGAATTTCCCAATAAGGGTTTCATTGATTTTCCTCCAAATCGTAGAAAAGGCCAATCTTTTGAAGTTTTTGTTGCAAGAACTGTATAATGAATGATGTGAGTATATATTTGTAGAATGAAGTGATTATATATCCTTGAATTGAATGAAAAAAGTTGATCATTACAGGAGTTTGATTTGCACAACAACAATCAGCTGCTTCGAGCAAAGGTCCCCTTTTTTCTTTTTCAATCTCTCTGTCTCTCTCTTAATGAGCAGTTGACATTGAAATTGTAGAAATTGATGCAGATAGCTGAGAGTGAAAGAAATGTCAACATGATGGAAGGAGGAGAATTTGAGCTGATGCAATCTCATCCCTACGATCCAAGAGACTTCTTCCAAGTCAACGGCTTACAACACAATCAACAGTATCCACGTCAAGACAACATGTCTCTCCATTTAGTATAAGGTTCTGTTTTTACAGTTAAATAAGAAGCCATTCTGCCTCTCTGTCTCTCCCATTATCTAACAGAATCCCAACCAAACATTTCGATGCAGTTAATAATAATATGATTTGAAGCACTCTGATTGTTGGATTAAGCATAAAAGAGTGCCCCATCTGCTGGTTGAAAGGTACTCCAAGGAAGTTGAAGATTAACCAAGTCTTAGCTTCTGGACTCAAAAAAGACTTATTCTAATATATTAGTATATCTATAATGTTGTTGTATGCTATGAATCCAAACATTAATAACCTTTCTTTGTCTTAAATCTATGTCTGTGATACAAACGACTAACATCTTTTCTCGTACTTACTGCTGTTTTGTTACTGTTTCATTGTCTCAAATTTCTCTGCTTCTAATTATGATACATTGAAGTTAGCTTTGAATGCGAAGAACAAGATGCTGGAAGTGTTGTTCAGCTAATATATATAATACATTTCATTCTCATTGATTGAAGGAAAGGACTTATAAGCAATTAAAGGAAAGGGCAGACTCTTCCAACTTAGATTGCATAAATTATATAAGTTTGGATTTAAGCTAGAGTTGAACGAGGCGACGAATGTCGATCGGGTAAGCGTCGGAGGGTCCTTGAGCGCTGTAAGCTCTTCTTCCAATAACGGTGTTTCCAGCCTCAGTTGGATGAAAGGCATCCCAAAATAGATACTCTCTTCTGTTAGGACATGGGGTTTGGAAAGGCAAACATGTTATTTGCCCATTGTTCCTCCCAATCCCACAGCACCCAGCATTTGTGACCCTAAAACCTGCATCACCCAAGTAAAAATTTGTGAGATCCCAAGTTGAATGGGGGAGGACGAATCAATTTGTACAAGGGTGTGGAACCTCTCCTTAGTAAACACGGTCATGAAAGGAAAGCCCAAATAAGGTAATATCTACTAGCGGTGGGGTTTGGTTGTTACAAATGACATTAGAGCTAGACACTGAGAGATGTGCTAATAAGGAGGCTGAGCCTTGAAGAGGTGAACACGAGGCAGTGTGCCAGCAAGGACACTAGGCCTGAAGAGAGTGGATTGGGGGATCCCACACCGAACGAGTGCAAGCGAGGACGCTGGACCCTCCCTAGTAAATAAGTTTTAAAAATTTTGAAAGGAAGCCCGAAAGAGAAAAGTTAAAGAGGACAATATCTATTAGGAACGTATTGTTTGCATCAAAACAAGGTGACAAAAAAGACTAATTGTTATACCAAAAGATGAAGGGCTGTTTATGATATCTTGGAAAATCCCATAGGAGTCAACGTAGATGAATCTTGCATCAGGCTGGTCTCTATTGAGTTGATTCACCAGCCCCTTCAGCCTGTTGTTAAACATCTGGTTTGCAGAGTTGTAGCCTTGATTACAAGTTCTCCCATCTGGGCTATTCGCCAGTGCATTTGGGCTGCACCCAATTTGCCCCACTCCAAACAGCACAAACTTCCTTGCTCCATTGTCATACATGATCTAAACACAACTCTTCCCTTTAGAATACAAGAATTCGATCAAAGCCTCACATTGATTAAATAAAGCGACATATAAAACTGCTGACCGATAATTGTTGAGTGTACTGCTGAATGAGAATTTGAGCGTATTGATCAGGCGAGAATCGACGACTAGTCGAATAGACTTGGGGCATGAAATAGTTGTTAAGGTAATCATTGCTACCCAATCCAACAGAATATATACACCTGCCCAAGTAATCAGCAGCTGTGTTTTCATCTCCAAGGATGTCTACAATCTGTTGGACTATGTTTTGGTGATTTCTTACTTGACCACTGAAGGGAATCCTGTCTCCCTGTCACATACATACCCATAATCAAAGTCTTGGTAATAATCAAAGAGGGTAAGTGTCATAACTGAAAAAAAGTTACCAGTTGCTGGCCAGTTTCGTCCCTGATGCCAGCCGCTGCAGACGCATAGTTCACGCCACTAAGTATGTCTCGGCCTCTCGTGTTGGAATAGGCAGGGATGTAGCCATTAAACCCCAACAACTCCGCTGTAAACGATGAGTGAAAATGTTAAAATATCATTATTAGCTCAATAAGTTCAAATCCAATAATGGAACGAGTCAAATACCTCCAAAACAGTGTTCTTATTACAATAAATACAAAGCACAGAGTAGAGTAAGTGAACATGGTCTTAAATCACATACGTTTAACTAAAATGTACGTACCAATGACATCAACGGTGGTCTTGCCGTTGGAGAATCTTCCGGTAGGGCCGCGGGGGAAGTCGATGCCGTATGGGAGGTAATCAGCGCGAGCCAAAGAAGAAAGTTGATTATTATTCCCATTGTCAACTAAAGAGTCACCAAAAATGAAGTAGCAAGGAACTTGCTGAGCGCTACAGCACCACAAGGCACTCATAAAAAGCACCACAGCCACACCCCAGAATAGCTTGGTTGCAACCTCACCGGCCATGGCCACTACAGAAACAGCACTCGAGTTTGTGATGAGAATTCAAAAGGGGGAAAGAGTGTTTAAATAAAAGGGCTTAAAGAATAGGCTTCTTTACAGTTGAGGAAACGAAGACAAGGTCTTTGGCATTAAATTTAGCGCGTATGCATGAGAGCAAAAAGTATGAACTATGAAGGTGGGGTGTCGGATGTGTTTGAAATTGAGAAGTCCATCATTTTTTAATTTATTTTAGTGACAATAATCCGTGTTGACTTGTGGAGATAATATTTACTCGCGAACCAATTTAAAGACATATACATATCTTAATTAAATTGCATAAATAATTAAGCAACTCAAATAAAAAGTTCCCATTAGAAATAGTGAAACAAATATTATTTCTTAATTAAATATTGGATAAATGTCCATGTCAAAAATAAAGGGCAAGTTTTAAATGTAAATAATGGCAAAGTTGGTGACAAAATTTAATGTTTGGGCCTTGGGGGGGGGGGGGTTGGAAGTCCATGCCCAGTAACATGGGCAATCAATTGCCAACGACAATCCACACCTTTCTCTTTTGACCGACATGTCGTCACCAACAAATTTTAATCTTATTTTAATCTATCAATTTGACCTAAAAGACCCTTTTGGTAATTTCCTAATTCCTATTAATATTTTTAATAAACCCATTTTCACGCAAATTCGCAATTAAGACGTGATGGAAAATAAATGATTGATTTTTTTAATCAATAAATGGTTGTTGCAATTGTAATTAAAGGAGTTAGGTTTAATAACACTATGGATGTTGTGGGCCCAGCCTCTTCCACACCGTATTTATCTTCTATTTCAATTTTCATTTATTTTCATACAAATTAAAAAAAAATCCAAATTAATAATATTTCAACTGGGCCGCTCACGCGGGCTTCCTCATTAAAAGGCTCATTTAAAAGGCCCATTATAATTTCAAAAGATATTTTAAAAAATTACTTTGAATAAATAAAGAAAAATAAAAATAGTAATTTTAAGAGAATTAATGAACTAATCTCGTCTATAAAATTTATATTTTTCAGCTCAATCGAAACTTATGAATTGGATTGGGTTGATCAGATTTTTTAACGCTCCTATTAATTAAATTACCACTCATTTATTTATGTATGGGAATAATGAATCGAACAAGCCCAACATAATGTGAATCAGTAATGATACTAATTTGATCGGTATGTATTCTATTATTGTGATTGGTGATGTGCACTACTAAAGTGGAAGATGAGGTGACGGTTGATGATAATCGTAGCTCCATTATACCCAAATATAGTTGACTTAATCTAAGAAAGATTAAAGTTATTTAGATTCATATGTAACGTAACGTCGGAATAGGTAGCTAGGCAGCTTTTATGCCAAATGGGTATGGTGTGTCACTGACAAGTGAAACCTATAGATTTGTTTTATTTGTTTGTTAATATATGGTTTGGATGTAAATGTATAGACAAATTGTGTCCATTCCATTGTTACCAATATTGGCTGGTAACGCATGGGAAATGGGTGGTCCTTTCTTACCCTAAAAAATTGGACTTTAATGTCCAAAAGAAACACAAATTTCCCAACAGCCCATATCTCTTCTCAAAATCAACCCTTCTCTATACACATTTTTGTAACAAAAATTAACATTTAAATATATATACCCAAAAAAATATTCCTTTTTTATTCTTATTCCTTGTTCGTCTGGGCGGCTATAGGTCTTTTCGGTCCTCAGTCTAGTATTAAAACACGAGAAAAAAAAGTTGACAATGGTACCCTTCTGGAAAATGACTCACGACTGTCCATTATAGTATGATATTGTCCACTTTGAGCATAAGCTCTCATGGCTTTGCTTTGGGCTTCCCCAAAAGTTCTCACACCAATGGAGAGAGTATTTTTTTTATTATAAACCCATGATCATTCTCTAAATTAGCTGATGTGGGACTTGCATCATCCAACATGTATAATTGATCAAGATGTTATAAGTTTAAATCTTCTACACATATGATGTGAACTTCCACATCGGTTGGAGAGAGTAATAAACCACTCCTTATAAAGGTGTGGAAAACTCTCCCTAATATACACGTTTTAAAATTGTGAGGTTGATAGTGATACGTAACGGCCAAAACCAAGGTTGTTGGGCAGGTTAAAATGACATTTATTGTGTAAAATAAACTCAAGGGAGGTTAAAAATTCAATTAACATACTTAAATTAACTCCATATTTTATATTCTAACCTAAATGACATTTATGGTTTAAACTGAATTAAATATACAATTTAATGTCAGAATATTGAAAAAAAAAATGTCAAAATTATTATAAATACAAAACCTTTCCTGAAATAATGGCGAAATTAGGTTCATATTTAATCCACCATTTAAAGAAAAAATATATATATATTATATATATTTAAAAGAATAAAAATTTAAATAGAAATTGCAAAGTTGACCAACTTTAAGCGAAGTGATGAAAAGATGAGGTGAAAACCAAATAGATGCGAAATTTGAAAAAGATGGTTTACCAAAATTTAAAAATAAAAAAGATTTTTTTTTTTTTTTTTTGTCTATAAATTCTCTCTCTGAATTTCGCCATTGACAACAAAATGGAGATATCAAGTTTGTTCTGCCTTCTCCTGCTGCTGCTCCTCCTCCCACCCTCTTCTTGCCTGGCTCAAAAACAGGTCGGATTTGTGTTCTCCAAACCACCAATAATTCTAATTTGTTCTATTAAGTAACAATATTATGTGATGATGTTAGGCTTACATTGTGTACTTTGGAGAGCATTCCGGAGATAAGTCATGGGAGGAGATAGAAGAGAGGCACCATTCGTATTTGATGTCTGTAAAAGACACTGAAAACGATGCAAAATCCTCTCTTCTGTACAGCTACAAGCACACCATCAATGGGTTTGCTGCCGTGCTTACCCAACAACAAGCCTCCAAACTTTCAGGTGAATTTCGTTGATTACAACAAGTGTTGAGGTTGGGCATGTGTTTGTTGTTTAAATGATGGGTTTTGTTTTTGGGGCAGAATTGGAGGAAGTGGTGTCTGTAATTGAGAGTAAAAAGTATGGCATGCACACGACAAGGTCGTGGGAGTTCTCTGGGGTTGAAGAAGATAAGCCCAGGCTTAGTGATTTGGTTTCTAAAGCCAAGGCTGGAAAAGATGTGGTGATTGGAATGCTTGACAGTGGTAATTGTGTTTCACTGTTTCTCATGTGATTCCACTTTTTCTGGAATGTTTCTAAGCCAAATGCACGGGATTTTTCTCTCTCTCTCTCTCGTATTATTGTCATGTTTTGTGCTGTGATCTTGATTGCATGTGATAATTCTGACGTCCCGTTTTGAATTTTGTTATTATATAATAAGGGGTGTGGCCAAAATCAAAGAGCTTTAGCGATAAAGGAATGGGACCCGTTCCAAAATCATGGAAGGGAATCTGCCAAACAGGACCTGCCTTTGAATCATCTCATTGTAATAGGTGCACTCTCTCTTCTTCATTGCTTTCTTTTCCTCTCTCAAAATCCAAAATTTGACCGATATTGTCTTCTTTCTACTTTTTCTCCTTTAAAATTTTAAAACAAATGAAATCTTTATACAGAATGTTTGGTTTTTCTCTTCATCCACATGGGATTCTCACAATTTGTTAGTTGGTTTCACCTAAAACGTGAATCCCTTTAGGTTCGAGTCATTTTATTCACCATCTAACTCATTGTTTAATGTTTTTCTCGCTCAAATAAATCTTTCTATAACATTTAGGGCATATATAAAGATTTATTACACAATTTACTAGAGAAATAAACTATATAATTGGAATCTCATGCATATTTTGTGAGAAGTTTTCACATCCTTATAAGAAATACTTGGTTCTCCGATAAGAGATCTCACAATCTAATCGTGTCATTGACACCGCACTCCATGCGGGTGTGGTGGCGTTGGTTTGGTTGGATTGTCATGTTAGCTTTTTAGAAGTTTGTGGGTTGTGTGTAGAGTTGAGTGTGAGCTAAGCTTTTGTCAGCCTTGATATCAAACAAATTTTAGTGGGGTTTTTTTTGCCCCACAGCCTTCATGGCCATGCATCTTGTGGAGATATACATTAGGACAGCCAACCAAAAACGAGGCATCGCTTTCTGTTGAAGGTCACAGGTCACAATGTGTGTGCCCTTTTTACATTATTATTATTCCTTACATATCTCCTCCTTTGGGTTTGGTCTGATTTGACATTGAGAACCCATCACTGTTCGTCCACTTTCTTTTCCTACTATGTTGGAATTGACAACCACTCCCTTTTTTCAGATTCTTTCATTGCTATCCTAAATCCATGAAGTGAAAACCAGAAAAAATGGCTCAAAAGTAATAATGAAAACCCAGATGTTTCACCAAACCCATCCTTAATTCCTCCTCCTCATCATTTCTACCTTATACTTTTCCTTTTTGTCGTTTTACTTTTTAGATTCCTCCAAATGTTTTTTCGATAAAGTGTTTAGAGATAAGATTCGATTCAACAAATAGTTCAGATCGACTCTCGATGATAACTAGTTATAAATTTGTGTTTGTGGAGCTAATATCTAGCTCGAGAAGTATGTTGTTAAATTTCTACCCCGTTTGAGAACATCCCAATAGCACTCAAAATTTGTCAATGGTAGCCATAAAAAGATGACCCAGCAAAAACATTTATAGGGTTTAGGTTGTAAGGTGTTATTTATGATAATTACTCAAAAAAAAAATTTATTTATAATCTTTTTAATGAATTTGAGTTATGCTTCGGAAGTTGAAACACTAACGCGGTAGATTTTATTTATGATTGAGAATTTTCAGAAAGATAATTGGAGCTAGATATTATGTAAAGGGATATGAGCATCATTTTGGTCGTTTAAATGAAACGACGGACTTCCGATCACCGTGCGACATGGACGGCCATGGATCACACACCGCCTCCATTGCAGGTGGCCGGAGGGTCTACAACGTCTCGGCCTTCGGTGGCGTTGCACGGGGCACGGCCTCTGGTGGCGCCCCAGGGGTTCGATTGGCAATATACAAAGTTTGTTGGGCGATTCCCAACCAAATGAAAAGTCTGGGAAACGTTTGTTTCGACACTGACGTGCTGGCCGCCATGGATGATGCCATTTCCGATGGCGTCGACGTTCTCAGCTTGTCCATTGGAAAATCGGATCCGTACAATTACACCGATGACGGAATCGCCATCGGAGCTCTTCATGCCGTTAAAAGGGACATTGTGGTGTCTTGTAGCGCCGGAAATAGTGGGCCTACGCCGTCCACGTTGTCCAATGTTGCACCGTGGATCATCACTGTTGGAGCCAGCACCGTGGATCGGGAATTTTACTCTCCTGTCATCCTCGGAAATGGGTTGAAAATTAAGGTTAAACATAATTAATTACATTCTTTAATTTTAATTACAAATTTGACAATATAGTAATTGGGTGGAATTTTAGGGATTGTCGGTGGCGCCGTCCAAATTGAGGAGGAACAAAATGTACCCATTAGTGTATGCTGTCGATATACAAAAGCCACATGTTCCCCGAAACGAATCTGGGTACGTAATTATTAACTCCCATTTAATTTAATATTTATTTTAGTTATTCACTCTATGTAGTTTATAATAATTATATATATATATATATATTTTTTAATTTATTTGGATTTTGTTTCAGATCATGTATTGCAGGCTCGCTTTCACACAAGAAAGCCAAAGGAAAGATAGTGTTGTGCTACAGAGGACAAGGAATCAGCAGATACGCCGGCAGCCTGGAAGTGAAAAGGTCCGGCGGTGCTGGAATGATACTCGGGCTCGTGCCGGCGGTGGGAGCGAGGCTGCACGCGGATCCCCATTTTGTTCCGGCAACGGCGGTGTCTTACGACGATGCAAATAGGATCCTTAAATATATAAAATCTCACCGTAATCCAACCGCCACTATTGTTCCACCCATCACCATCTACGGCTCCAGGCCGGCGCCGGCCATGGCCAATTTCACAAGTAGAGGTCCAAGCCTCGTCGACCCTCATTTTCTCAAGGTGTTTTTTTTTTCATTAATCTTTCAGAAAATTGCGGGATTTGAGGAGTTTTGACCTTTTAATTTTGGTCAAAATTGCAGCCTGACATAACAGCACCTGGAGTGGACATATTAGCAGCATGGTCAGAAAAAGATTCCCCGACAAAACTCCCAAAATCCTTTGACCCTCGTATTGTGAAATACAATATCTACTCCGGCACTTCCATGTCCTGCCCTCACGTCTCCGCCGCCGCTGCCCTCCTCCGCGCCATCCACCCCACTTGGTCCCAAGCCGCCATCCGCTCAGCCCTGATGACCACCGCCACCACCACCAACAAATACGGCCACCCCATCACCGACGACTCCACCACCGACAACTCCCCTGCCACTCCTTTCTCCTTTGGGTCTGGCCACTTCCGCCCCACTAAGGCTGCGGACCCCGGGCTTGTGTACGACGCCAATTACACGGACTATCTCCACTACCTCTGCGGCCTGAAAATGAACTCCATTGACCGCTCCTTCAAGTGCCCTCCACGTGCCCTCCACCCCCACGATCTGAATTACCCTTCCATTGCTATCCCTAAACTGAAAGGCGGTGTGAGGATCAAAAGGACGGTGACCAACGTGGGCGGGGGAGGTAAAAGTGTGTACTTTTTCGAGAGCTGGGCGCCTCCGGGCGTGGCGGTGAGGGCTTCTCCCAGTGTATTGTACTTCGATAGGGTTGGGCAGAGGAAAAGGTTCACGATTACGGTGAGTGGGAAAGTGAAGGGTAATGGATACTCCTTCGGTTGGTTCGCTTGGAGTGATGGGGTTCACTATGTCAGAAGCCCAATTGCAATTTCTTCAACCTAAAATCATATTTATTCTACCGTGCATTCATAGTTAATAATATTGGGGTAAACAATGTAGTATTATTATTATTAGGTGTGATATCTGTTGTATATTTACAATCGAGTCAATGTAAAGATGCTCACTTGATCCAATTGGGGTGAACAGAGTGGTCTCTTTATCCGTACTAAGAATCGATTCGAATTGTCATAGAACGAGATTCCTTCCTTATTCCCACCGTGAAAATCTCTACTTCTGCCTCGTGAATTGGTTTATGATACGATAATTTAGCGTATGATCAAGCCTTGAGCCACATTTTGAGAAAAATATTTTATAAAATGTACGCAAACAAATAGTTGAAAACAAAATGAAAGAAATTAAAATGAACTAAGAAATATCAATCCTACAATATTATTGAAATTATCAAAAGATATTTCAATTTATGCCACATTGAAGAAGATTGAAGTTTCATGTTATAAATTTTGGGTGGATTACCATTTAGATTATTGTATTTCATTAATGTATTTTAAGACTTTTTATTTACTTTAAGTTACAATTACATTATGGTTAATTATGGCAAGTATGAATGTTACCACTCTTGAAATGTTTTTAATAGTTTGATTTTGAGGCTATATCCATCTATATTGTATTTGTAAATGAACTTGGAAAATATAGTAAAGGAAGCCTTTGTGTTTTCTTTAGCCAATGACTAAGTTTCTTCGCAATTCTATATAGTTTAGGTTGCATGTTGAATTATTCAAGCTTGACATTATCAATCTTACTTGTTGAGTGATTCGAATCTCAATCAAGTGTTATTGCCTTGAGATATTTGATCAACAAGAATCATTCAAGCTAGACATGATCAATCTTGTTTGTGGAGTGATTTGAATCTCAAAAAGTGTTTTTGCCTTGAGATATTCGATCAACAAAGTAATCTGAATCTTATTCCTCCTTCCACATATCAGAAAGTACTATGAAAGGCAATTGAATTGAAAATATGGAGATTATAATACTTGGTTGGAGTAGACATGATTTTGTCTGTCATTAAAAAACAAAATATAATATAAAATAACAAAATATGAAAGCTTAACACACTTTAGACAAACATGACATTATCGGTACCTTAACGAGTATTATTTTATTTAAAAAATATTTCATATATAAAAGAGAAAAAAAAAAAAATGATTGTGCAAGGATGTCACCTTCAAGCGAGGTATGGGGTGACGTGTTGGATAACGAGTGGCTTGTCGTATTCGGAACTATTTTTTTCTGCTTCGAGACATGTTAACGCTTAATCCAAAAGTTGTAATTCAATAAATAATAATTAATGACACATAATTCGTGGGCCCCACTCCGTCGACGCGGCGCACAAGCCGTCAGATGCGGCTAATTAATTTTACCTTTGCAAAACACTCCTTAATCTTTTCGGGATTCCCGATCTAATCATTTGATTTTGAATTTTTTAGGCATTAATCCTCCATCGACTCGGCTCCGGCTCGGCGCGCTGCTTTTAAGATTACAAAATAATCCTTTCATCTGCTTCCTAATAGTATTCTGTCCCCACACGTATGTCCAGCTATTATCGGTAATTATAAAAATAATATTAATAGAAAGAGTTTGTAATTTTAATATTATTAGAAAATCATAATATTAAATATTAACCCATTTTAATTACAAACATTATTAACCCATTTTGGCCAAGTCAACCTTGAAGCCACATAGATTAAGCTTTCTTAATACACCAAAAACCCCAACTCCCCACGCAACCAAGCTGTCTCCCGCAGCCCACTCATCCAAAATCAAACCCTAATGTCAAAACATTGTGTATGTTTAAAGATACAAAAACGAAAAAGCTCGTAGACTCTGGACAATACGTTCGATCATAGGTGCTCCTTAAATCGTTAAACTACATAGAGAGTTTTGCCTTTTGGTCGAGCCAATCACGTAGAGCGAGGACCGGGTCGAATCAGAAAGGGTTTGATGACTCATTAACCTTTGCCCTTTGAGTGACGCCATTTAAGATTCTCCTTTTTTTTTCTTTTTTTTTTTCCTTTTTCCCCTTTGCCTATAAATCCCATTCATTTCATACAAAACCCATTCATTCTTTTTCCTCATCTCTCTAATTTCCAATCCCATGGCTGAAGAATTCCACGAATCCGACATCATCTTCTCCGACCACCGCCGCCGCCTCTTCCACTCTTCCCTCGACCATACCCAAATCCTCGTCACACCTCATCGGAACTCCAAAAACAACCACAAACATTCCGCCGCCTCTAGTCTCCCCATCAAAATCCCAGAAACCGTTTTGCGTTCCCCCTCCAACGCCGGGGAGCTGGACGAGGAATGGGACAGTGACGACAATATAGTCCCGCCGCACATGATCATCAGGCGGCGCCTGGCCGGAAAGATGGCCTTCTCTGTCTGCACCGGCGATGGAAGGACGCTTAAAGGAAGAGATTTATGCCACGTTCGAAATTCAATTCTTAGGATGACTGGATTTCTCGAAACTAATTGAATTTTAATGGGTTTCTAAATCTTTCCTACCAAGATTAATATCATTTTTTCATTATAGATCTTTAAATATATTCAATTTTGTATTTAATAGTTCATTATCGCTTAATCTTCATCCAATTAACACTTAAAATATTTGGATTTTTTGCAAACATAAATATAGTCAACATGTCACATTAAACATAAATCTCTCTTAAATATACATTCAATTTTAGCCGTATTTATATCAATTTAAAAAACTAGAAATTTTATTTATTCATAGAACTTTAGTTCAACTTAAATACAAATTTATTTATTTGGTTACATTATTATTTTATAGAAAAATAAAGAAAAATTATGAGTATGTCGTGGATAATCTTCCTAAAAATATAGATGGATTTGTGCTCGGTTGGAAAAAATAGGATAAATATGTCGAACCTGAATCAAGTCTCATTTTTTATGATTTAATTTTAATAATAATTTTGATTAATTTAGTTTCAATTTAACATACGAAAAGTTGTAGATTTTTAGTATAATCTTGACCAATATGTAGTTGACGTATCAGAGCATCACGTTCAAGAAATAATCTAAATGGTCTAAACTATATGAATAAAGTTGAGCATCGTATTCTCATAACACCACTGATACGATCCACTTTATAATTGCTACAAATGATTGGATTCAAATCGTCACTACAAAGATATGCGAGCAAAAACATTATCACGTAATATTTAATCTCTTTTTATAAATCATCCAAATTTCAATTTTTTTATGTGAAAATAATAACAATAATTATTAACTCAAGACAACAAGAATTTTTTTTGTTCCATTTAAAAATTTGTTCTGGTAATAAATGGTTAAAGACAACTATAAGTTTCTTAGTAAGGAGATAAAAAATTGGTGAATATAAATAAATTCAAACAAATTTTCGTTGGTGTCGATCAAACTAATCTCGTCAATTCTCTTTGATTGGATATATAAGAAGGGTAGACGTGATTGAACAAAAAAGAAAAATAAAGCATTCAAAGTTAAAAAACGAATGAATCTTTTGATAAACTTCTGCATCATTTCATATCTTCTAGTGATAACGACAGCGACGGAGAAACTCTCTTCTGCAGGCCCAAATGTGTATACGACGCCATTGACAAAATGGACGGTGACGATTACTAACCAAATGAGTCCAGGGCAGATTTTGTTTCTTCGATGTAAATCCAGAGATGATGATTTGGGTGCTCAAACGCTACAGGTAGATCAAAGTTTCTCGTGGAAATTCAAAGTAAATTTATTATCAACCACCCTTTTCTGGTGTAATCTACGTACCTCATCAAACAAGCATGTGTCAATGGAAGTGTTTTGGCCAGAGAAACATGAATGGCTTGGGTATAGATGCAATTACGAGTATTGCTATTGGGATGTTAGAGACGATGGCATTTATTTGGACAATCTTCCTAAAAAGATAGATGAATTTGTGCGTGGTTGGGAAAAATAAGATAAGTATGTCATGATTGAGGATGAATAGATTAACTTTTATCTAAGTCTATATTTCATATTAAATACATCAATAAAATAATAAAGAAAAAATGAAAATAAAATTTTAAATGTCTAAATTTGAATTATCTCCGTAATTTGTCAACCACATCTTTTTTATTTATTTATTTTTATCTCCTACTATTTATAAATTGTCTATAATTGGTAAATAATAATTACTAAAAATATTTGGATCCCAATCAATCTCCTCCTATATAAGATACAAAAAGTAGGTCAAATTAAAACCACAACATAGTCTCAAAAAATAAATGCACCTCTTGAGCCATTGCTGCATCTTTTCATGTCTTCTTGCGATGATGGCAATGCCATCATTCACAACACCAACATTCCCTCGCCCAAAACAACATACGTCAGCATTGACTGAATGGAACGTGACGATGAAGAACAACTTGGATCCAGGCCATACCATGTTAGTTCACTGCAAATCAAAAGACGATGACTTGGGTGATCATAAGCTAAATGTGGGACAAAGTTTCTCGTGGAAGTTTAGAGTAAATCTTTTAGCAAACACCCTTTTTTGGTGTAATCTAAATACCTCGTCAAACAAACACGTGTCGATGGAAGTATTTTGGCCGGAGAATAAACATGACTGGCTTGGTGCTAAATGCAACTATCAGCTTTGCGTGTGGGTAGCTCAAGAGGATGGCATTTATTTGGAGGATCTTCCTCACAAAGTATATTTGTTCGTTCGTGGTTGGGATAAGTAGGACGAGCATGTGCTTGATTTGAGATTATTGTTGTGAGCCATATCAATATTTATTGGAAATGTTTTATTATAATAATATTTAAATAAGTCATTTCCTATAATTTCCATATCTTCCCCTCTTAATATTATCAGATATTTTTTAGATAATGTTCAAGTTTTATCGTTCTAACTTCTCAATATGTACGTCATATTGATTTTAAATTTAAAGTATAAGAACATAAATTTAAAAAATTAGAAAGGTTTTATTTTAACTTAATTTTTTTTAAAAAAATATAATTATTAGAACCTAAAATAGAATGATAACTAAAAATAACAATAATCCTTGTGTTCTACAAATTTGTTTAATTAGTTGCAATATTATTTTATAGAAAAATAAAGGAAAATGATGTGTGTTTATCTTGACATCTCATTTTTTATTTTTAAAAAGACCAATAAAAACAATTTATGTGATAGAGAAGCCACGTGTATAAGTGACCAATTACATCATTGCACGTGTAAAAAAGCTGTTGGAAAAGTACCCGACATCTAGATTTATGACGTGGCTTAGTGCAGGCGACAGATCCTATTGATTCTATGAACACTAACACTACATATTTAGTAATAAATTATAGTCCACCGATTCTATGAACACTACATATTTAGTAATAAATTATAATATTTAGTAATAAATTATAGTCCACACCATTAGCTGTGGTGGATTAATTAAACATTCTTATGGTATCAGAGCCATTTAACAATCCAGATCCTTTACCGATTGATTACTCTTCAGCTCTACCCTATTGACCTACATATAACCTCACATTTTCCAACCCAATCGGTTTTCCCCTTGGCCAATATAGTCTTTCTCATTTTCTCCCCAATCAACCCTTCATCAGAAACCCTAATCTCAAGATCCTCATCAGTTCTCTTCAAAAATATACGGAATCTCAACAAGCCCATAAACCTTTTGCAGAGATTTACCTTCGGAATCTAGGTGCCGCACTAGCCTATTCGCCAACCAAGTTGCCGCCGCCCTTCCTGCCAAAATTGGCTCCTTCACCCAATGTGACGACTCTTCTGACTGCCCTTCTTGCCAAAATTGGCTCATTCGCCCAATGTGACGACTCTTCCGTCTTCAACATTGCCTTTGTCCCTTGCTCTAGGTTTTTCCTTCTACTTTTTGAGGTTAGACATATTCTCACCAGAGCCCCTCTTCATGGGTTAGACATATTCTCGCCGAAGCCAAGGCAGCATCGCCGCTGAGCGGCGATCCCTCTGCAATTTTCGATGGCCAAGAAAGTGTTTCTCTACGCCTCCTCCAAACCAGGTTGTTGACATCTTCACGAAAAGTGTTTCTCAACCTCTTTGAATTTTTCAGATTCAAGCTTCACGTTCGTTTAAATCCGACGCTTAGCTTACGGTGGGGTGTTAAGGATATTTAATAATAAATTATAGTTCACACCATTTAGGTGGGTGGATTAATCAAACATTCTTAACTACAATACTCAAAGTGGATAAGATATGTTTCACCTTCGTATGGACTATTTTAATATAATTTATTTATTTTTCTGGTTTGTTCATTCATTTCCAAATTCTGAAAAAAAGTTTGGAGAGAGGATTTATATTTTCTTTTAGATAAAAGAATTTAAAATAATTTCCACGTCAATTAAAAATATAATAAAAAATAGTTATAATGGATTACTTTAAACATATCATCATCCCATAATTTCCACGTCAACTGAAAATAATAAAAATTAAATCCAATACATACTTTGAACAACGTCATCATTTTTATATAGAAAAAATTATAATATTTCATTTTATTTTAATTTAGAATTACACTCCGACAAATCATTTTAATATTTTCATGCATTCCATGCGACCTAACTTTAATATTTTCATATCCCATACGACCTAACCATGTTAACATTCTAGTTTTGAATTGCGCGTGTGACATCATATATAAAATTTTAAGCATGAAATCTAGATTTGATATGTGACGATCTCGACATTCTCATATAACCCGATCATAATCACATCACTATTGTAATTCTAAATTGTTTACGAAAATGAAGACTATTCTCATAAATCAATACGAATTCTCAATTTAAATTGTTACCTAATATATAGTCAACATTTCATGTCATTTCATTTGTAGTTATTAATTTCTTGGTTGTTCAATAACTTGCATAAACAGAAATAACAATAAATATTTCCATCCCTTTTGGAAATTATCCACAAATTTTGTCCGAGGATGGTAAGAAATTCGTGAATTCAAAAAATTCGGTTGGTGTAGATCAAAATCAATCTCCTCGCCCCTCTTTGATTTGTTATATAAGAAGAAAAACTTTGGTTTAACTAAAAAATCAAACCAAGAATGAATCTTTTGACCGCTTCCTTCATCACTTCGTGTCTTCTTATGGTAATGGCGATAATGGCTAAGCCATCTTTTGCAGTCTCAAAAGGGTACGCACCATTTAGTGAATGGAAGGTGACGGTTATTAACCAACTGAGTCCAAGTCAGGCTTTATTTCTTCGATGCAAATCAAAAGATGATGACTTAGGTGATCACATACTACAACTAGGTCAAAGTTTCTCATGGAAATTCAAAGTGAATTTTTTCGCAACTACCCTTTTTTGGTGTAATATGCGAACCACATCAAATAAACATGTGGCAATGGAAGTATTTTGGCCCGAGAGTCAAGATTGGCTTGGTTACAGATGTGACTACGGGCTTTGCAATTGGAGTGCTAAAGATAATGGCATTTATTTGGAGAATATTCCTAAAAAATCAATGGAATTTGTGCGCAGTTGGGAAAACTAGGATGAGGTACGACAAACTCGAGACGCGATTTATAGTGCTTTCTGTTTTTAAATAAATTTGGATGTTTTGTTCCTGTGAAATGCATTTAAAGGTGTCCTCGAATAAAGCTTAGTTTTTCTTTTGAATGTATGAATTTGCAATTAGTATGTTTTTATCTTTCTACTTTAAAATGACGTTAGCATGCATTTAGTAATGAACCTGAATCAAATTAGAGTTTTAGAAAGTCGAGCCATTATAGTTGTTGAAAATTTATGACCTAAAGCCTCGTTTTTTTTTTATGATTTAGTTTTAATAATAATTTTGATTAATTTAGTTTCAATTTAACATATGAAAAATTATAGATTTTTAGTCTAATCTTGAAAAACATGTGGTTGACCTATGAGAACATCACGTTCAAAAAATAACCTAAATGGTCTAAAGTATATGAATAAAGTTGAGTATCCTATTCTCATAACACTACTGACACGATCCACTTTATAATTCCTATAAATAATTGGATTCAAATCGTCAGTATGAAGACATGAGAGCGAGAACATTATACGCAATAAGTTTGTATAAAATTAGATATGTAATATTTAATCTCTTTTTATAAATCAGTTAATTTAGAAGATTATATTTCACAATATAATCATATATGGTTTGATTTTAATTCTAAGCGATCGTAAATAAATCTATTCTTTTGAAAACTTGACCAAACAGGGAGCGAAAAACATAATTTCATGAAAATAAATTAATTAATTTCTAAATATCTGCCATGTCATAATAACACTAAAAAAAATTAATTTAGTTCAAACAAAAATGTGAAATTACAAATTAGAGGGTTATATTTTAAACCCAATATTTCATATCATTTCAATTTTCAATTTATTTATGTGAAAATAACAAGTACAATTATTAACCTTTAAATGCATCAAAACAAGAATTTTTTCGTTCCATTTTAAAAATTGTTCTCATAATAAATTGTTAATGACATAAATAGAAATAGAAATGACAACTCGATTTTTTAGTATAAGTTTAACCTTATGAAATAAGAAGAAGATAAAAAATTAGTGAATATAAATAAATTCAAACAAATTTTGTTGGTGTCGATCAAACTAACCTGGTCACCCTTCTTTGTTTGGATATATAAGAAGGGTACGAACAATAAATAAATAAATAAATAAAACACTTAAAGTAAAAAAACGAATGAATCTTTTGATAAACTTTTGCATCATTTCATATCTTCTAGTGATAACGGCAGCGATAGAGAAACTCTCTTCTGCAGGCCCAAATGCATATACGACGCCATTGACAAAATGGACGGTGACGATTACTAAACAATTGAGTCCAGGGCAGATTTTGTTCCTTCGATGCAAATCGAAAGATGATGATTTGGGTGCTCAAACGCTACACGTAGATCAAAGTTTCTCGTGGAAATTCAAAGTAAATTTATTATCAACCACCCTTTTTTGGTGTAACATATGTGTCAATGGAAGTGTTTTGGCCAGAGAAACATGAATGGCTTGGGTATAGATGCAATTACCAGTATTGCTATTGGGATGTTAGAGACGATGACGTTTATTTGGGACAATCTTCCTATGGATGAATTTATAGGTGGTTTGGAAAAATAGGATACGTATGAATAGTTTGAAATATTATTCTCCCATAACTTTTATCTAAGTTTATACCTATCAGGTAATATGTAAATTACATATTTAGTATTAAATACATCAATAAAATTAAAAAATAATAATAATAAAGAAAAAATGAAAATAAAATTATTAATAGAATTTTAAATTTATTTTTGCCTAAATTTGAATTATCTCCGTAATTTTATCAACCACATCTTTTTTATTTATTTATTTTTATCTCCTACTATTTATAAATTGTCTATAATTGGTAAATAATAATTACTAAAAATATTTGGATCCCAATCAATCTCCTATATAAAAAACAAAACGTAGGTCAAATTAAAAACACAACATAATCTCAAAAAATAAATGCACTTCTTGAGCTATTGCTGCATCTTTTCATGTCTTCTAGTGATAATTGCGACGCCATCATTCGCAACGCCAACATTCGCTAGCCCAAAGCAACATACGTCAGCATTGACTGAATGGAATGTGACGATGAAGAACAACTTGGATCCAAGCCATACAATGTTAGTTCACTGCAAATCAAAAGACGATGACTTGGGTGATCATAAGCTAAATGTGGGACAAAGTTTCTCGTGGAAATTTAGAGTAAATCTTTTAGCAAACACCCTTTTTTGGTGTAATCTAAGTACCTCGTCAAACAAACACGTGTCGATGGAAGTATTTTGGCCGGAGAATAAAAATGACTGGCTTGGTGCTAAATGCAACTATCAGCTTTGCGTGTGGGTGGCTCAAGAGGATGGCATTTATTTGGAGGATCTTCCTCACAAAGTATATTTGTTCGTTCGTGATTGGGATAAGTAGGACGAACATGTGCTGGGTTTGAGATTATTGTTGTGAGTCATATCCATATTTATTGGAAATGTTTTATTCTAATAATATTTAAATAAGGCATTTCCTATAATTTTCATATCTTCCCCTCTTAATATTATTAAATATTTTTAAGATATTGAGTTTTATCGTTCTAACTTTTTCTATATCTACCGTAGTTAAAAATGCTTATTTCCTTAAATATAGTGAACATGTCACATTAAAGATAAACTATAGATTAGTTGTTAAGGACAATAAATCTCTTAAATATAAACCTTCCCCAAATTGTTTTTAGACTAAAAATGGTCTCCTCAAAATTTAACTATATTTACATAACATAAATTTATAAATTTAAAAAATTAGAAAGTTGATGTATTCATGTAACTTTATTTTAACTTAATTTTAAATATATATATATATATAAACTTTTTTTTTACATAATTTATTTATTTGTCTGGTTTGGTCATTGATTTCTAAATTCTAAAAAAGTTAAAGTAATAAAAGAATTTAAAATAATTTCCACGTCAATTAAAAATATAATAAAAATTAGTTGTAATTCATTACTTCAAACATATCATCATCCCATAATTTCCACGTCAACTAAAAATAATAAAAATTAAATTCAATACATACTTTGAGACATCATTTTTATATAGAAAAAATTATAAATTTTCATTTTATTTTGATTTAGAATCAAATTCGATATCGAATAACTTTAATATTTTTATGTATCCCATGCGATCTAACCAGGTTAATATTCTAGTTTTGAATTTGTTTGCCATATAGCATGTGTCATCATATATAAAATTTGAAGCATGAAATCTAGATTTAATTTGTGACGATCTCTTTCTTTCCGTTAATTTAGAATATAGCAGCTTCATAATCTCCTATGTCATCTCATAATAACACTAGAAAAAATTAATTTAGTTGAAACAAAAAAAATTGAAATTACAAATTAATTTAGTTAAAAAACGAATGAATCTTTTGATAAACTTCTACATCATTTCATATTTTCTAGTGATAACGCAGCGACAGAGAAACTCTCTTCTGCAGGCCCAAATGTGTATACGACACCATTGACAAAATGGACGGTGACGATTACTAACCAATTGAGTCCAGGGCAGATTTTATTCCTTCGATGCAAATCAAGAAATGATGATTTGGGTGCTCATAAGCTACAGGTAGATTAAAGTTTCTGGTGGAAATTCAAAGTAAATTTATTATCAACCACCCTTTTCTGGTGTAACCTTCGTACCTCATCACACAAGCATGTGTCAATGAAAGTACTTTGGCTAGAGAAACATGAATGGCTTGGTTATAGATACAATTACGGATATTGCTACGGGGATGTTAGAGACGATGACATTTATTTGGACAATCTTCTTAAAAATATAGATGAGTTTGTGCTTGGTTGGGAAAAATAGGATAAATATGTGGTGGTTGAGGATGAATAGTTGAAAATAATGCTCCGTTAACTTTTGTCTAAGTCTATATTTCATATTAAATACATCAATAAAATTAAAAAAATAAATAATAAAGAAAAAATGAAAATAAAATTATTAATAAAATTTTAAATGTCTAAATTTGAATTATCTCCGTAATTTGTCAACCACATCTTTATTTTTATCTCCTACTATTTATAAATTGTCTATAATTGGTAAATAATAATTACTAAAAATATTTGGATCCCAATCAATCTCTTCCTATATAAGAAACAAAAAGTTGGTCAAACTAAAAACACAACATAGTCTCAAAAAATAAATGCACCTCTTGAGCTATTGCTCCATCTTTTCATGTCTTCTTGCGATGATGGCAATGCCATCATTCTCAACGCCAGCATTCCCTCGCCCAAAACAACATACGTCAGCATTGACTGAATGGAACGTGACAATAATGAACGACTTGGAGTCACGCAATACTATGTTAGTTCACTGCAAATCAAAAGACGATGACTTGGGTAATCATACGCTACAAGTGGATCATAGTTACTCGTGGAAATTTAGAGTAAATCTTTTAGCAACCACCCTTTTTTGGTGTAATCTAAGTACCTCGTCAAACAAACACGTGTCAATGGAAGTATTTTGGCCGGAGAGTAAACATGACTGGCTTGGTGCTAGATGCAACTATCAGCTTTGTGTGTGGTTGGCTAGAGATGATGGCATTTATTTGGAGGATCTTCCTCACAGAGCAATAGAGTACATTCGTCCTTGGGATAAGTAGAATGAACTTGTGCTTGATTTGAGATTATTGTTGTGAGCCATATCCATATTTATTAGAAATGTTTTATTATAATAATATTTAAATAAGGCATTTCATATAATTTCCATATCTTTCCCCCTCTTAATATTATCAAATATTTTTAAGATATGTTTAAGTTTTTATTATCAAATATTTTTAAGATATGTTTAAGTTTTATTCGTACTCCGATAATAATAATTATTTTTGCTTAATTTTATTTTATGTATATAGAATATTAATGACTCTTAAAAAAAAGAAAAAAAAAAAGGAAAATGTATATATAATCTGCCAAAAAATAAAAATAAAAATAATAATAATAATTGGAGGGAAAAACCCTACAGCTGTTAATCACTTGACAGTGAACACCAACAGCAACGGACCGATGGTGTTTCCATAAACCCTAGACTTATCGCCTTCCCTCTTCCTCTTCGCGCGGTTGTTCTCTTCGAGGGGGGCTCTTCGCCCTCTCTCTTCGAATTCTTCTAAGCCGCCGCTTCTTCTTTTCCCGTCGTTGCTTATCTTCAATCTCCTGCCTTCCGACGCCTTCCCGTCGATCTGAGTAAGTGCCTCTTTCTCTTTACTGATTCTTCTTCTTTGCCGCCATCGTCGGCTTGGGGTTCACTGAGGTTCGAGGACGCTCTTGTAATTTATGCCATCTTCTGGAACTCATATTCACTTTTGAGTTTCCTAAACTTTAAGAGTTAATTTGTTACTTTGTTTCTTTATGCCTCCTCTGTTTTAGTATATCTTATCACTTCGAGTTATTGAGATCATGAAAAACTAGGTTTTGCTTATATCACTGTAATTTTTCTCTGTTGACTGTCTGATTATTTTCCAACTTTTGTATCTGGGGTTTTCCTTTCGAGATCTTTTAACTTTCTTGCTGACAGTTGGTTCGAGAGACGTCCTGTAGGTTCAGACCTTTTTTTTTTTTTTTTTAATTTTTAATTTTTTAGTTGCATATTTGAGCTCGCTCTGAGTAGAAAGGCTTCTTTCTTCTCTTCTAAGTACGAAACTTCCATGTTTTTCGTCTAGTGTTTTATCTTTCCACCGGAAGTTAAAGATTTTCTAGAGCGCGATTTTTTATGAGGACATGTTCTGTTATTGTTTGTTAATAGCGCTCCGGGGACCCTTTTGTTTGGGATTATGAGATGTTACAATATCCCATCGTTTTTTGGAATGATCATTTAATCGTTTACTCATCTTTTTTAAAACTCAAATTATTTTCTGTTCATCCTTTATGCAGGTTTAATTTCCATACGAGTAGTTCTTTCATCGCTTCTTCTTTGTTTGAGGGATGCTGCTTTTCTGATGGTCTGGGTTGCTTGTAAAACATTAATTATCTAGCTCTCTCCAAGTCTTGGGTTTCTTGACATTCCTTTGGGTCAAAATGATTGCCACCGAAACCATTGTACCGAGTAAAAAGCTGAGAATTAAATTTGCCGGGAAACGAGTAGAAGATCATCCTCGTTCACAATCTTCTGAATTTGGGAAGCTTGTAGGCCAGAAGTTAACATTTACTGGAAGGGATGGGTTGAAGGTGGAGGGTGCATTCAATTATTCATTGAATGCTTTCAGTAATGGTAAGACCTTTGCTGCTGCCTGTTGTAAGTCCAAATCTTCAATCACAATTACTGATAAGCGCAGAGCAACCGAGGATATAAAATCTCCAAGAGAGAAGAAGCAGAAGTTGGATCGGAGTACAACGCAGCAATGCTCTTCAATTTTAAAAGAACTAATGTCCCATGCATGTGGTTGGGTTTTCAACCAACCCGTGGATCCTGTGGCATTGAAAATTCCTGACTACTTCTCAATCATCACTGCTCCTATGGATTTGGGAACTGTCAAATCCAAGCTAGAGAAAAATATGTTTCAGACAAGTGAAGAATTTGCTGCTGATGTTAGACTAACATTTTCTAATGCCATGCGTTACAATCCTCCTGCTAACGCTGTTCATAAGATGGCCAAGGAACTTAACGAAGTTTTTGAAAAGAGATGGAAATTGGCGAAGGAAAAATGGGTCAGTGGAAGATCAACTTTTCAGCGAGTAAAACTTTCAAATGGACCAACAGGAGAAAAGGTTTCCCGAACTCCATCTCAGAATACTTTATTGCATAAGAAGTCAACAGTATCTGAAGAGAACGTCAGTACACCGTCTTCAAATGCAAATAGTGTTGAGGCAAGTAACATCCATGCTTTTTGTTTAATGTTCTAAAAGTTTTTCAAGTCTTGGTGTTGGTAAAGCACTAGAATTTGTGTTATGAATTTTCATTTGGTTTGCTTGATTATTTAACGCTCATGGTGAATTGGGGAGCATTCTTATCTTGCGTAATGGATTGCGTTTTCTCATTTATATTGCAGGTTGATCATGTTAAAACACTCCCAACTTGTGCACCCAAACCTCCCAGGAAGAACTTCCATACAGGTATGAAGTGGCAGATTACGGTTCTGCTTTATGTCCCTGTAAAGGAGCTAATTATCCATGTATCTGATAGGAACAGAAACTAGCAGTAAACATGCTTGTAGCTCCTTTGATAATCAAACACCGAGACAGGTTGTCAGTAAGTGTACGAGATGTTGTAACATTCCATGTCATTGTAGCTCTTCTTCCAATTCAGGCCTTTCATCCTCTGGTGGGTGGTTGATTTTTCTATTAGCTTGTGTTCATTCTGATAATTGTCTAAAAAATTAGTTTCTGTAATTTAGATCAATGTAACGAGAGATCATTGTCAAGGGAGAATTCAGATGTCAATTATTCCAGTGGACTGGTACGTTACTATTGCATATTTGCTATGAACATTCACAATTTTTTTGTTTCGTTTATATAATTTATATTAATTTAGGACTCTCAAACATGGAGATTGTCAGTTTCCCAGCCGTCCAAGTCGGATACAGGCTCTGAAAGTCAGTTCTCATATTTTTTATGAAAATTTTCTTTTAGTAATATCTTTATCTTCCTAGAATGCTCAATATTACTGGGAATGTTGTGAAGGGATTAGATGTATTTTGGAGGATGAAAGCAAACCTTGTGATCAGTCTTTGACCCTTGAGACAAATGCTACCTCTGGAGGTCAGTATTCTGTTAGCGTGGCAGAAATACCATTTTTATGTGTTTGTTTTGAGTTTAATTGTATTGCTTATTACTCTCTCTCTATCTTTAACTAATGGCGAGCCTTTTTCCTTATCGGATGCATCAGACTAACTACATCTCTTTTCATTTGTTGCAGAGTGCTCTACCCCAATTTTTGACGTACAACTTTCACCAAAGAAGGCTCTCCGTGCCGCAATGCTTAAGAGTCGCTTCGCTGAAACCATTTTGAAAGCACAACAGAAGACACTTCTTGATCTTGTATGTTCATTAACTTCATAATAAAGCTGTTATCACCATTTTTCTATTTCCCTATAGTGGTATGATAGTTATAGTTTCCTTATCCTTTGTAGGGCGATAAAGTTGATCAAGTGAAGATGCAGCAGGAGAAGGAAAGGTTAGAAAGGAAGCAGCGTGAAGGTAAATGCTTGTGGGCGATTATATTTATATTTAACCCCACCACCAAGAAAAAAAGAAAAAAAATGCATCTCTACGTACGTGTGTATTTATTGGTTTTGCATTTCCTTCTGTAAATTATACAGAGAGTGCACGTATAGAAGCACAAATAAAGGCTGCTGAGATGGAATTGCAATTGAAAGCGGAGGCGGAGAAGAAGCAGCAGCGAGATAGTGATAGAGAAGCTGCCCGTATTGCTCTTCAAAAGGTTATTCATTGACATCCAATCTCACTTTTATTACATTCTGTACTCTAGCTGATATCTCGCAAGTATCCCTTACCAGTACCTCTGTCTTTTAGATCGAAAGAACTGTTGAACTGGACCAAAATCTCGAGATGCTAAAAGAGCTGGAAAAACTTAGTGGAGGAATCTTATTCGTCAAACATCACTGTGCAAAGTTGAAGAGGTCATTAGACGAGGGTCAGTTGGAAAATCCATTGGAACGACTTGGTTTGTTTATCAAGGATGAATTCCTGGACGAAGATGAAGAAAACCATCTACAATGAAAATGGGAAGGAGGAGGGTGAGATTTTTCCTAGTTGAAACTTCCTCTTATTGTTTATCAGAGGGAATGTTTTGACTGTGACTGCCTTTGACTGGTTCGTGGGGAGCAATAGTTGTAAATGATACGATATTCATATTTGTTTGGGTTCAGGTTTAGGACTTTTTTGAGTACTGTAACTGATAGTACAGTAGAGTGATGTATAGCCCAAAGTGGTTCTATGGATGGGAAACCCAAAAATTAAAACTAGGATCCCAAAAATGAAAAAGAAAAAAAAGAAAAAAAAGAAGAAAAGAATAAGATTGAAGTAGATAATGAGACTTGTTTGGCACTGATTTAGGCCGCTTTGGATGTGTTTCAAATTACTTTCTTCATTTTGTTCGCTGTTTTGGTTATTACATTACAGGCAATGTACATCAAACTATGTTTATTACTTAATATGAAGTTACAAAATTGTCTGATATTTTCTTACTATAGATAAATTTGCATATAAATCTATGTCAATGTTGGGTTTTTCTCGTTTTTACCATCAAGATGGCAGCGTTAAACATATTTTAGTCGTCAACCCTTCAACTTGTAACATCTATATTGACGTATTTGAGCTTATCCATCCCCCAAAACACAGTCAAGGTTTGTCTTATTCTTTGTAAGGTTGAAATTGAAGTATTGACCGCTTCATGGAAAGAACTCCGACTTGATACAATTCTGCTTTTGTTAACAGAGGGAGCTACTGGGAGGTTTGTAGAGAGATGGAGCAAGAAGCAACGATGCTGCGGCTGGGTGATTCTCTCCTGGTGCCTAGCGTTCAAGAGTTAGCCAAAAGCTCCCCATCCACAGTTCCCCTTCGATATGTTCGCCCCAACCAAGACCCTCCTTTCCAGTTCATCGACACTTCACCTCAAATCCCTGTTATTGACTTGCACAAGCTGTTGTTCTCCAACAATTCTCAGGACTGTGAACTTCATAAGCTCCATCTTGCTTGCAAAGATTGGGGTTTCTTCCAGGTACTCGCTGTTTAATCCGTCTTCCAAGTTTCCGTTTATATCATTTTGTGTGAAGTCATTTTCTTTGTGCAGCTGATCAACCATGGAGTGAGTGATGCATTGGTGGAGAATATGAAATCAGGCGTTGAAGCACTCTTTAATCTTCCATTAGAAGAGAAGAGGAAGCTTTGGCAAAAACCAGGAGATTTTGAAGGATTTGGACAAAGCTTTGTTTTCTCTGAGGAGCAGAAGCTTAATTGGGGAGATCTCTTTGCAGTGTTTATCCTCCCTGCTTATTTGAGGAAACCCCACTTGTTTCCCAACCTCCCTCTTCCATTCAGAGATGATTTGGATGCTTATGCGTTGGAGATGGAAATTCTAGCCATGAAACTTCTGGACTTAATGGCCAAAACTCTGAAAATGGAAGGCTGCGAAATGAGAGAGCTGCTTGGAGGAGGAATTGTGTCAACAAGAATGAACTACTATCCTCCATGTCCTCAACCAGAGCTAGTCATTGGACTCAACAACCATTCTGATGCATCTGGCTTAACCATTCTTCTTCAAGTCAATGAAATGGAAGGCCTCCAAATAAGGAAGGATGGGAGGTGGATTCCTGTTCAGCCTCTCCCAAATGCTTTTGTTGTCAATATTGGAGATATTTTGGAGGTAAAAGCTTTCCTTGTTGTTCTTTTCAATTCTGAATGGACCTCATAAAACTGATAGATTTCGACGTTGATTATGAACGTTCAGATTGTCACGAATGGAATATATCGCAGCATCGAGCACCGGGTGACCGTGAACTCGGCGAAGGAGAGGCTTTCATTGGCCATTTTTTACAGCCCAAGGTTAGATGGGGAGATAGGTCCTGCTCCAAGCTTGGTCAGTTCAGATAGTCCAGCTTTGTTTAAAAGAATTGGAGTCACAGATTTCCTCAAAGGATTCTTCTCCAAGGAACTGAATGGAAAGTCATATCTTGATTGTATGAGGATCCAAAATGAAGGGACGCATGACTGTTGATTTGGGATAGTTTCTCAAAATAAAATGAAAAGCAGTTGAAGGGAGAGATTTGAACCTTCAACCTTATAGAATATACATATTTGATGCCTCTTAGACTATTAATCTAAGATTTCAATCGTGTAAAGTTTCAATTGCGATCACACAAGCTTTCTTTTTCTTTTTCTAATGAAATATTTGTTAGGATCGATACCAATTGTTAGAATCGCTCAACAACGCACACACTCGATCAAGATGAACACAAAAAAGAATATTGGCTAAAGGTTTTATTACTGATGACTTAAGAGAGAATACATTTTGAGAGCACTACCTATTGAGGTATATATATGGTTTCAATTTACTAAATATTTAAACCTACGAGATCTAATCTAACAAATATATCTTTATCAAATTTGTACTAAATCTCTATCATATATATTTCTATCCTATCTTTAGGAAATATTTTTCAAATATATCTTTGTCTCGCATCAGGTTCCATATCCCAACAATATCTGACAATATCTGACACACAAATTTGGATAGAAAATGAGGGGTGTGGCCATGGCCAATACATATTTTTGAGTAGCAACTAGTGAAGTAAGTTGCAGGTGACCACTCAGCCAAATTCATGGAGTCCAAATCTGAGAAGGTTGTCTTTGGAGCATCAATCGTAGTGCCCAGCGTTCTGGAGCTAACCAAGCACCCCATCTCTAAGCTTCCCCTTCGCTATGAACGTGACGATCAGGACCCGCCGATCGTTTTCAATGGAGATTCTGAACTGTCGGTACCGGTGGTCGATCTTCACCGGTTGGCCATTGGAGATTTTGCTGCTGCAGAGATGGAGAAGTTGCATTCTGCATGTAAGGAATGGGGATTCTTCCAGGTATGTAAACCGTGGACGGTCAGCTTTGTAAGTACTTTAAAGAGGACTGCAAAAAGCTTGTTTTTGTTTTTGTTTTTGAAATTTAGTTATGAATTCGAACGTTTTATGAGCCCTACTACGATAAATTGTGGAACATCTAGCATTTGCTGGCGGGTGATGTTAGGAATCATGAACCTCTGTAATGATATAATATTGAACATTAGCTCTAGCTTTGCTTTTGATTTCCCTAAAATGCATCGTAGCTTTGCTTTTGATTTCCCTAAAATGCATCGTACCAATGGAGGTAGTATTCATTTACTTATAAACACACGATCATCTTCTTATTTAGTAACGATGGGACTCCCTCCCAACAATCCTCTCATCGAACAAAGTACACTATAGAGCCTCCCGTAAGGTCTATGGAGCTCTCGAAAAGCCTCCTCTTCGACTCCTCTGGAGTCCTCGGACAAAGTCCACCATTTGTTCCACACTTTAGTCATTTTTTGCTACACCTTTGAAGATTTTATTTTCATGGCTAAGTTAAGGATATGACTCTGGTACCATATTCGGAATCACGAACCTCTACAATGGTATGATATTATCCACTTTGAACATAAACTCTCGTTACTTTGCTTTTGGTTTCCTTAAAAGGTCTCATACCAATGGAGATAGTATTCCTTCGTTGTTGGCAGATTATAAACCACGAAGTTCCGGCGTCGTTGGTGAACGAATTCAGAATGGAAATTGGAAGTTTCTTTAATCTTCCCTATGAAGAAAAGAAGCTGCTTTGGCAAAGCCGAGAGAACCAAGAAGGATTTGGACAGCTCTGTGTGGTGTCAGAGGACCAGAAGCTTGATTGGTCAGACATGTTCTACATACTTATTCGTCCTCCTAATCTAAGGAAGCCTCATCTATTCCATAATCTTCCACCAAAACTCAGGTTTCTACACAAATTCTTGACATGTTCTACACAAATGTTTGATCATGATTTCTAAGCCTGATATTCACATGGTTGCTGCAGAGAGGCTCTTGAATCTTACACAACTGAAGTTCAGAAGTTAGCCATGATCATTTTGAACCATTTGGCTGAAGCTTTGAAGATGGATGGTGAAGAAATGAGGGAGCTATTTAGAGATGGTGTTCAGTCAATGAGGATGAACTACTATCCACCGTGCCCCGAACCCGATAAGGCCATCGGATTCTCAGCTCACTCGGATGCAAATGCTCTAACAATTCTCCTGCAACTCAATGAAACAGAAGGACTGCAAATCCGAAAAGATGGGAGATGGGTGTCTGTCAAACCAATTCCAAATGCATTTGTGGTCAACATAGGTAACATCATAGAGGTACGTAATGAGCATGTCTTTGGCTTGTTGGTGATGCAATTTGTTACCATAATTTGGGCTGTGTTTGTTAATGCAGATTGTAAGCAATGGCGTATACAAGAGCATTGAGCATAGAGTGACATCAAATTGCTCAAAAGAAAGGCTTTCGGTTGCAACATTCCACAGTCCAAATCTAAGCTTGGAGTTGGGCCCTGCAAAGAGTGTTGTAGGGCCTCATAACCCACCAAAGTTTCGAACTGTCCCTTTGGTGAAGTACTTCAAAGGCTACTTTGCTAAAAAAGTAGAAGGAAAGTCATACCTTGATCAAATTAGGATGCAGACCAATGAAGTAAGTTGCAGTTAGGACACTCACTATCACCACTCGGCCAAATTCATGGAGTCCTAGGTTGTCTTCGGTTTAGATACCACTTGTTGTGCACGGATGATACAACCTTCAATTCTCTTATACCACTTGTTGTACCTAATATCACACAATTAAAATGTTTTAATACCCAATTATTGTAGCGGAATGTCACCATCAAAATGTTCTAATATTCAATTGTGGTAGCTGAAGCAATATCGATCGCACTCACACACCCACAAAAACTGAAATTAAACAATGAGACACAAAGATTTACATGATTCAGAGGGAAGAAATTCCTCTACATCCATAGGTATAGTGCAAAGTTCTCTCATACTCTTACACTGCAATGTCTATTTTACAAAGTTCTTTCCCAAATACAAAATGACAATACTCAACATCTTGACCCAAATGCCATTAGACAAATAGAAGGACAATGACTTCACACCTAACCAAAATGTCACTAGGTAAATACAAAATGACAATGACTTTACATGACTCCACGACAAACCTTTATATAGATACAACAATACTAATTTTCATGCATGAACCAAATAAATGAGAATATTAATATTATGATTGGGTTAATACCCAAAATAAGTAACAACAGTAATAAAAAGAGTTATAAAGTAAATTGTATTTAATAACCAGTCTTGACAATTTACAACGTGGACACGTGCCAATCATTTTCAACGTCATCTTTGTCGATTGATTCACGTGGTTGCTGCAAAGAGGCTCTTGAGGCTTACTCAACTCAAGTTAAGAAGCTTACCATGATTATTTTGAAGGACGGAAAATAGGAATTTATCTTAATTAATTAAAAAAATTTAAAAAAATTTAAAATGAAAACCTGATAATAATAAAAAATAAAAAAGAAAAGTTCACAAATATGTAAGATTCTATTTATTTATAAGAAACTACAAAATATTATTAAGTTTATTTGATATTAATGGATAAGAATTAACTAATATAAAGTAATAATAATAATATAAAAAAAAAGAGGGTAGGCTTTTATGGAGTGAAATTAATTGAGAGGAATGAAATTGTGTTTCTTTCTTTATTATATTTTTATATCAAATAATTTATGTTCCAATTTTAATTTTATTTTGGTAACTTCACTCATTATTTTGATTGTTTATTTTGGTAAGTTCACTCATTATTTTTTACTGCTTATTAGATATAAATGAAATTTTTAATTAAAAAAAAAATTAAACGAAAACACCCACGTGTTGGAATTTCTAGAAGCATTATTTATTTTATAAGTTTCAAGTTCCCTATTTAATATAATTTAAAAGGCAATAACGTTTATATTCTACAAAATAGGAAATAAACAAATAACTATACTAAATACAATGTTTCTAGAAGAAGGCTTACGTGGAATCGTGATTTCAGTTCATGAGATTATAATTCCTTCCCATATTTTCGCTCACATGAATCTCACTCTAGCGCCTTCAGATGTTTCCGAATTTTTCAAGGAACAGAAATCGATGCCATTGTTGTTCTTTAAATTCAATCCTCAGTAATATTTAATTCCGCAATCTTGTTCCTCAAATTTCATTTTTCTTCATCAATCTTGAATCCTCTTTCACGTTACGTTTGATTACCCTCTTAACACAGTCCTGTTGCCTTTTCCTTTAATCTCTTCTCCTGCTTTTGCACCCACTTGAACCGCCATGGACGGCAGCGACACCCCTACCGACTTGCCGCCGGGGCCTCGGAATGGACGAGACGGTCAGAAGGTCCCTTTCTATAAACTCTTCACATTCGCCGATCGGTTCGACGTTATGTTGATGACCCTCGGCACCGTCTGCGCCATCGCTAATGGTATCTCTCAGCCAATCATGACGCTTATTTTCGGCAAGATGATCAACTCCTTTGGTTCCTCCGATCAGTCTGATGTTGTCGCTCAAGTTTCCAAGGTGCCTCGGTGTTTTATTTTATTTTATATTTTAATACACAGATTCCTGCTCCAAGCCTAGTTCCGTATTTCGCCTGATCTTTTATTAGTAATACGTTTTCAACCTCCTCAAAGTATTACTAACTTTTTTGTATATATATTTGGAGTTACTTTGTTGTGGAAGCTTTCTTCCACGATTATCGATGAATGTGTTTCCGTTACGAAACTAATATTTGTGAATTTCTGATCCTCAATTAATTCAATCCAATCGTAGTTGTTTGAAATCGTTTTAGAGAACAAAATTTGATTCCTATACTTAAAAAAGAATCCTCAAATATGCCTTAATATCTTGTAATTGTTCGGGTACAGATAATTTATCCTGTAAAAGAAACGTAAATGCTGGAGTGGATTGACTTGGTCTAGATTTTGTGTTGTTCAGGTTCATGTGATATGATAAGTCATGTGTTGTCGGTTCATTGGTCCAGTAATTTACTTTAGTGATAAACACTTGTCTCTCATGATCTCTTTTTCTCAATCCAACAAGTTCTTGCTTTGTTCTTTAAGCCCTAGAGATTTCATACCTTCTCTTGTTTTTTTTTTTTTTTTTTTTTTTTTTTTTTCTTCTGTACAGGAAAAAACCAAAAAAGTAATATAAATCTTACTGTATATATTTACCTTTTAATCTTTTTGGCTTCCAGATTTCTTTAGACTTCGTGTTCCTGGGAATTGGCACTGGAATTGCTTCGTTCCTACGTAAGTTACAACAAATGTTTTTCATCTGTGATATTCTGTTTTAGATTGTCTTCTTCCTCTTTTAGTCTAAGGAAGACGTTCTAAATGCTGGTTTGAGCTTAGACATAGAGCTTAAGCACTGTTCATGGCGTTAATGGATATTTGAAAACAATCAATTGCAGAGGTTGCATGTTGGATGGTAACAGGAGAGAGACAGGCAGCACGTATTCGAGCATTGTATTTGAAAACAATACTAAGACAGGACATTACATTCTTTGACACTGAAACTACAACTGGAGAAGTTATTGGTCGAATGTCTGGAGACACCATTTTGATACAAGATGCCATGGGAGAAAAGGTATGTGTTCTTCTTTTACCAAATGACTTCTATTCGGTTCTATTTCTATACTCACCAAATTTAGTATCATAATTTTGATTGTTTGATAGGTGGGGAAGTTCATACAGTTACTATCAACTTTCCTCGGTGGTTTTGCGGTTGCCTTCATGAAGGGATGGCTTCTTGCTGTGGTTTTGCTCTCCTGCATTCCTGCAATTGTAGCTGCTGGTGGTGCCGCATCACTGATCATGTCTAGAATGTCAAGCCGTGGACAGATTGCTTATGCTGAAGCAGGGAATGTAGTAGAACAAACAGTTGGGGCTATTAGAACAGTAAGATTAAGTTCATTCTCTTGAATCTTAAGCTATCTTTCTGTAATCTGTAATTCACTTGTATGTATTGTTCTTTTTAATTATTCAAGGTAGCATCCTATACTGGGGAGAAGCAAGCTATTGAGAAATACAATGCCAAGCTGAAAATAGCCTACAAGTCAACAGTTAAACAAGGACTCGCCTCGGGTTTAGGACTCGGCCTAATATTGCTAATTGTCTTTGGCACCTATGGGCTTGCTGTATGGTATGGATCCAAGCTTATCATTGAGAAGGGATACAATGGTGGACAAGTCATCAATGTTATCTTTGCAATTATGACTGGTGGAATGTAAGTTGAAATTTTCATTTCAGCTGAATGACTGTCTTGCAGCCACTTTTTCTTATCAACGGAAAATTCATCAACATTTTTCTGGTCATTAGGTCATTGGGGCAGACATCACCAGTGGTCAATGCATTCGCTTCAGGACAGGCTGCAGCCTACAAAATGTTTGAGACAATCAAACGAAAACCAAAAATTGATTCCTATGATGCCAGTGGTATAACGCTGGAAGACATACAAGGTGACATTGAACTTAAGGATGTCTACTTCAGGTACCCTGCTCGGCCAGATGTGCATATTTTTTCAGGATTCTCGTTGTTTGTTCACCGTGGAACAACTGCTGCACTTGTTGGACATAGTGGAAGCGGAAAGTCAACAGTTATCAGTTTACTTGAAAGATTCTATGATCCTGATTCTGGTGAAGTACTTATAGATGGAGTGAATTTGAAGGACTTAAAGCTTCGATGGATAAGGGAAAAAATTGGTCTTGTTAGCCAAGAACCTATTCTCTTTGCAACTACTATAAAGGAGAATATACTGTACGGGAAAGAAAATGCGACAGAAGAAGAGATCAGAGCAGCAACTGAGCTTGCCAATGCTGCAAAGTTCATTGACAAGCTGCCTTTGGTAAACCTCAAAGTGTAGTCGTCGTCCACTTTATTCTTTATGCTGTGTTTCTGATTGCAAGTTTCTGGCTAATTTCCTTCTCTTTCTTGAATCTCAAAAGCTTTGTTACTAAAGTTTTAATAAGTCTGCATTTTATTCCGAAGGGGCTTGATACGATGGTAGGCGAGCATGGGACCCAGCTATCAGGTGGACAGAAGCAAAGAATTGCCATTTCAAGGGCCATTTTGAAAGATCCCAGGATTCTGCTCCTTGATGAAGCAACTAGTGCTTTAGATACTGAATCAGAGCGTATTGTTCAAGAAGCACTTGTAAGAGTGATGGAAAGTCGGACTACCGTGGTTGTTGCACATCGCTTGACAACTATAAGGAATGCTGACACTATAGCAGTGGTGCATCAAGGGAAACTTCTTGAGAAAGGTTTGCTTCAGAATCAACTAATTTGAGATTTCCATTCCTAAGGTTTACAATGTAGTTAATAAAGTGAACAAATTTTGAAATTTAGGAACACATGGTGAACTGATCGAAAATCCTGATGGAGCTTATTCCCAGCTAATCCGTCTGCAAGAAGGAACTACAGCAGAGACAGCAACTAACCTAACCAATGATACAGTTGATGTAGACAATAGAATGGACAGTCTTGATAGTACGAGAACATCAATGAGGAGATCCGTAAGTAGGGGTTCATCAATTAGTCGGCCTTCATTCACTATCAACTTTGGCATTCCGGGTTCAGTTCATATCCAAGATCAAGAAATCGATGAGGAAGGACCAGAAAGAGCAGACATTGATCCTAAAAAGCGTAAAAATGTTTCATTGAAACGATTGGCAGCCTTGAATAAGCCTGAAATTCCAGTTTTGCTCCTTGGATCCATCGCAGCAGTATTGAGTGGCATAGTTTTTCCTATATTTGGCCTTTTACTCTCAAGTGCCATTGGAATGTTTTATAAACCCGCAAGCCAGCTTGAGAAAGAATCCAAGTATTGGGCACTTGTGTATCTTGGTCTAGGATGTCTCATATTCTTTGCTGCACCTACACAGAATTTCCTTTTTGGAATTGTAGGCGGAAAGTTAATCGAACGGATTCGGTCTTTGACATTTGAAAAGATTGTCCACCAACAGATTAGCTATTTTGATGATCCTGCAAACACAAGGTCAGTTTAGAACTTCGAAATCGCTGCATTAACATCTTTATCTCATCATTAACTCTTAATAAGCTAAGCTCCTTCCTATATTTCAGTGGCGCAATTGGTGCAAGGTTGTCCACTGATGCTGCCACAGTTAGAGGACTTGTAGGGGATGCCTTGGCCTTAGTAGTCCAGAACATTGCAACCATCACAGCTGGGTTAATCATAGCATTCTCAGCTAACTGGATATTAGCTTTCGTGATTCTAGCCGTGTCGCCTTTGTTGCTTGTACAAGGTTACCTCCAGACCAAGTTCACGAGAGGGTTCAGTGCAGATGCCAAGGTTTGTTTGTCTGATCCACCAATTCTTTCGTCAATTGATGAAATGCAATTCTTAAGCTAATGCGAAGTCTGATGCAATACAGGTCATGTATGAAGAAGCTAGTCAGGTGGCTAACGATGCCGTTGGCAGCATCAGAACTGTTGCATCATTTTGCTCTGAGAAGAAGGTGATGGATTTATATGAAAAGAAATGTGAAAATCCAGTCAAAAATGGAATTCGCCTAGGACTCGTCAGTGGCGCCGGGTTTGGCTTTTCTTTCTTTGCCCTCTTCTGCACAAATGCTTTTTGCTTCTATATCGGATCCATTCTAGTGAAGCATGGAAAGGCAACATTTCCGGAAGTCTTCAAGGTTAAATGATAAACAATACCATGTTTTTCTTTTCTCCACTTCCATTTAGAATCAATCACTAATCTGAATGTTCTCCATTTGCTGCTGCAGGTTTTTTTCTCTCTTACAATTTCTGCCATGGGTGTTTCCCAAGCCACTGCCTTGGCTCCTGATAGCACCAAAGCCAAGGATTCCGCAGCTTCTATATTTGAAATACTCGACAGCCAGCCTAAGATCGACTCAAGCAACACCGAAGGCGAGACACTTGCCACTGTAACTGGCAATATCGATTTTGAACATGTTAGCTTCAAGTATCCAACAAGACCAGATATTCAAATTTTCCGAGATTTATGCTTAAGCATCCCTTCAGGAAAGGTAAAAACGATATTAAAACATAATCTAATTCAAAAAGTTTCACCAAACTTCGGTTTAACAGCTTGCAATTCGAGAATCCTGCTTTCTGTCTGTTCTTCTAAGAATATTCTCTGGTGCAGACTGTTGCATTGGTTGGTGAAAGTGGCAGCGGGAAGTCGACAGTAATCAGTCTGATAGAAAGGTTTTACGACCCGGACTCCGGCCGCGCTCTTCTGGACGGGGTGGAAATTTTCAAGTTCAAACTAAGCTGGCTGAGGCAGCAAATGGGATTGGTCAGCCAAGAGCCAATCTTGTTCAATGAAACAATTCGCTCCAACATAGCTTATGGAAAACCAGGAAATGCAAGCGAGGAAGAGATAGTTGGAGCAGCAAAAGCAGCCAATGCACATAATTTCATCTCTTCATTGCCTGGTGGCTATGAAACCTCAGTGGGAGAAAGAGGCGTTCAGTTATCAGGAGGCCAGAAACAGAGGATAGCCATTGCTAGAGCCATACTAAAGGACCCAAAAATTCTTTTGCTGGACGAGGCCACGAGCGCACTCGATGCCGAGTCCGAGCGCGTAGTACAAGATGCATTAGATAGAGTGATGGTTAACAGAACCACGGTCGTTGTGGCCCATCGCCTCACCACCATTAGAGGGGCTGACATCATTGCTGTAGTAAAAAATGGTGTGATTGCAGAGAAAGGCAGCCATGATGTGCTGATGAAGATCAATAATGGGGCTTATGCGTCCTTAGTCGCACTCCATAAAAGTTCATAACTTTAGAAGAAGGATGAAACTAAAAAAATCACTTCTACACAGATTTAGATGATCCAGTACAGGATCTTAAATCATTTTTTGACACATTTATTATTTTTTATATAATTTTAAAATTTTAAATTCCTCCCCATATTATACCGTTTTTTTAATTGATAATCACATTTATCATTATAAATTTGGATGAGTTATATTCCTCTCCAGTCTCCAATCTCTATCCATTTATGTTTTTTTTTTTTTTTTTAATTTGGGAAAAAAAAAAAAAACTGTAGTAATGTGGAGGTAGAATTAATCCAACAATTTGCTTGATTTTTTTCAAATATTTTTTCCAATTTGGTATTGAAGAATTTTAATGACATTTTTATATAATTATATTTGAGAGCTTTACTTGCCAACAAATTTGCCCAGCTGTACTTCGTTTTATAATTTAATTTTTTTGTAACTTATTTATGTCACTAGCATTTAGCCGTTATTTGAATAATGCATGACATTGACCGCTGTCGGTAAGGCTTCACTTTTATCATAATATTCAACCATATATATAAATTAACGAGAAAATAATAATATATCAAGGAATGATTAGGTTCCCCCTAGGCCCCAAATTCAAACCATATATTATTATTATTATTATTATTATTTTATAATTATCTTGGAGAATGGACTTGTGTACTTCGTACTTAGAAAGACTCAAAAAGTTCATATTTGAAAACATTACAATGATTTTTTAAATTAATAAAAATAGGATTATTCATATACTACAAAAAGATATATTTTGTTATTGTTTTTTATTTAATTTTTGTCCCATTAATTCAAATATGAAATATATTTAAATCTACTACTTCAAATTTGAAAGAGTATTGGAAATGTAATCACTAAAATTACCTGAGCGTTTTTTAATGAAAAAGTGACCCACCAAAGTTGCAAAACTAGAGGGATAAAAATGGAATATATATTTATTTAATGATTTTGAAGGTCGGGGGAAGGAAGGGGTGAGCAAATTTAGTGAGGGAAGTTCCAGATGGTGATCCGCAGGAGCCCACACCCACCTGTCCTTCCTCCCCGCCATATCCTATTTTTATAACGCTTTCCTCTCATCATTCACTATAACATCCTCTGCCAACCCCAAACCAAGGTAAGGGAATACACACACAATAAAGGGTTCCCGTTCTCTGAGGCTGCGGAGCCCCCCCCAGTTCCTGCTGCTCCACAAAACTCCCCTCTCCTCCTCCTTTGCCTTCTTCTTCGATCATCATGCCATCAGGTGCTAAGAGACGAAAAGCAGCCAAGAAAAAGAAGGTATTGGAAGCGCATATCAATCCCTCTTCCAACACTTCTCAAGGTACACTCCCCCCTCTCTTCTTCGCCCCTCGATTCGATCCTCGTCCACTCGCTCTAATATTATGTAATTTCTGGAGTGGTTTTTGCCCGTGATGCCTCGTTCTTGCTTTTCGGATCGGATTTGGTTAGATTTGGTTTTGATTCGAACCCTTGTAATTTGAATCTCCCCCCTCCTATCGATTTTGTTGTTGTTTTGTTGCTAGAATCAAATGTCAGCGTTTCTTTCCGTTCCGTGTTTATTAATTTAAATTTTCCCCCTCGGGACGCTTCATTCCAAAGTTAACTCGTTTTTTAATGATTAATTGAATTCATCTCGCTTCTCTGTTAATCAATCGCGATCTTCCGGTTGAAATTGTTGGGTTAAATATCTGTTTCTGTTACTGTTGGGATATCTTAAACTAAAGTTCTTTGATTGTTTTGGAGAGCGATTTGGCTTGAATTAGATTTACCCTTTTTTCATACATACAAAGCTCTTCGAAATAGATTTACCCTTTTTTCATCTCGTGATTTACATAATTCTGTATTGATTTATTCTGATTAGAATTTTCCGATGCCAGGAAAGGAGGGTGTTAAGAACCGTGATTCTGCTTCTCAGAATAACCCAAGCCACAGCAATCCATTTGGTGAAGGGAATAAGGAAATAGAAGAGAGCATCTCATCAAACGCTGGGGGAGGCCTGAGCAATGTAGAGACAAACCAGAAAGGGGGACTTACATCTGAGACAAAAAATGATACTGTTCAGAATGAATCAGACAAAGGTTCTCGTGACGATGATCGTAGCAGCCGCAGCAGCAGCAGTAGGAGTAGCAGTTCAGATGACGAGTCTATAGATTCAACAAAGAAACCAGAGGTATGAATCTACTTTGACAAATGGATTTGTTTTCATCACTAGAAACTTACAAGATGAATGGATAGGAACTGCATGGGAAGACCAGCGATATGGTCGCGTCGACTGCTGCCTCTATAGCTAACTCGGCTATGCCAGGGGTATTGGCATCTGAAGGAACTATCAGCATTGTCGAAAATGCGTTTGCTGAAAATAGTTCCATACCTGATATGATCGCTTCGAAAAAGTTGGAGACAGCTACAAAGGAACAATCATCAAAGCCAAATGAAGATGGAGATTTAGATTTATCAGGTTGATCAGTTTATGAGAACTTTTTTCTGATGCCTATGAATTTGCTTCTAAATTGTTAGTTTGTGTGACTGAATCTAATAACGTTGCAGAACACGCTGAAAGTCCAGAAAATTTCAAACCTGAAGCTGAAGATCAGGTTATTTTTCCGAGTTCATGTTATTGCTATATAGGACAATCGCACGAGCATGACCGTGACACATATTAGCACATCATTTGTTAATTGTTCCTTGAGAAATGAGGCTTTTGTTTTCCTTGTGCAGCCATTGATTGAATCGAGGCCACCAGTGCCACAAAGAACATCATGGTTGAGTTGCTGTGGTTTATGTGATGTATTTACTGGCTCGAACCGATAGTTCAGCGCACGGTTTCTATATATTGGGTTAGAACCCGACCGTTCTATTTATCGACGATTATGTTGTGCGATATTAAGTTGTACTCAGATGATTTGTTTTATGATGGGGCAGGGATAAAGAAGTCTTCGCAGAACGGTTGAAGGTTTAAGCAAGGATCGATCTTTACGAGAGTACGATAAGATAGTCATCAAACTTGATGAAGTGAGGCTAAGGTAGATCACGGTCATGGATTTATAAAGCTAGCAACCTGATGACATTCCCTTGCTACATGTGTTTTGTCTTACAGTGAGTTTTCTTTTGTTGGAGCACAGTGTTCTTGATTTCACAAAACAATTCATTACTGTTTCAATTATGTTGATAATCAGCCATCATCTTCCTTTCGTATTCATATGACATCTGATATTGCTTGGCTGAATGAATTCTCTCTCTCTCTCAAGTTTGTTATGCAACATTTTTCCATCGACTTCGTGTTCGATTAGATCACTTTTTCATTGTTTTCTGCTCGTTCCCAAAAACGTGTGCGAACTGTTATGGATCAAATGAGATCAAAGTCACTGAAATTTTATTCTCATATTACTGTTTCTACTTCATCCGGCCGTTAATCAAATACTATCTCCATTGAAATGAGGCTTGCCATGAGAGCTTGTACTCAAAGTGGACAATGTCATACCTTCGTGGAGAGTTGTGCTCATCTAACATGGTATCAGAGTCATGCCCTAAACTTAATCATGTCAATAGATTGGTAAATCTTTAAATGTCGAACAAAGGACTTCAAAAGAAAAGGAGTTAAGCCTCCTCGAAGGCATATTAAAAATGACTAAGACTCCAAAGGAGTCGAGCCTTGATTAAGGGGAGACGTGCTTTGTTTGAGAGGTGGTGTTGGAGGATGAAAGTCTGACATCGGCTAATTTAGGGAATGATCATGAGTTTATAATCAAATAATATTATCTCCATTTGTATGATGACTTTTTGGGGAAGCAGTGCATTGCACATCGTTACTTGTACTACTGACTCAACTTGAACACTCAACTTGAACGACTTTTATGAGTTAAAACGTTCTTATTTACTGAACGACTTTTTTTTCTATTAAAACTTGCAATATTAAATATTAAGAATTGGAGAGTGATTTGTTTAAAAGCACCAACACTAAATATGTGTGGAAAAATAGGCTTAGTTATAAAAAAAAATATATTTATATTCTCTAAATAAAATTACAATATTACTTTTTTTTTTTTTTAAGAGAAGTAGCCATAATAAATATGTTATTTAAATATTTTAATAGGTTTCTACGGTGATAATGAAAATTTAATATCACCACCGCTAAAATATAGGAATTAAAATTGTAACTTTATTTTTCAGAAATTAATAAATATAAAAGAAAAGGAGGAGGAGACGGTACGTTTTTGCGATCGCTTCCTCGTCCCTCTCAAAGGCCTCGAGTGAATTGAATTCTCAGTGACCGTTGAGAAACGGCGATGCGAAACGTTGGCGCCAAATTACCAACTTTCAAAATTTTGCTATTGTCATTCCAATTCTCCCTCTCTGTTCAACGCATTGGCTGTTCTTTGATTTCCTCGAGCTCTTATATTTGTTTGTTTGGAACCAAAAGGTTCTCTGTTTCGACCACTCCCTCTTACAATTATTGGCTTTCTCTTCATCTAAGAAACGGAAGAATCAATGAAGCCCGATCATTATTTGATCACATATCTTCTCCTGGTGTTAACTTATACACAATGATGATTGCGGGTTATGCAGAAAATGGTAGGCTTGAGGATGCCCTGAAACTGTTCTATGAAATGCCTGTGAAGGATCTGGTTTCTTGGAATTCTATGCTCAAAGGGTGTCTCAAATGTGGGGATTTAAGTATGGCCTGGAACGTGTTTGACAAAATGCCGCAAAGGAACGTCATTTCTTGGACGACCATAATCGATGGGCTGCTGGAGTTTGGGAGAGTTGAGGTTGCTGAGCGCTTTTTCTGGGAGATGCCCACTAGGGATGTTGCTGCCTGGAATTCCATGGTTCATGGATATTTTAGTAATGGTAGAGTTGAAGATGCCGTTGAGTTGTTTGAGAAAATGCCTTTCCGGAATGTGATTTCGTGGACTTCAGTGATTGGTGGGCTTGACCAGAATGGAAGGAGTTACGAAGCTCTACTTGTTTTCCAGAAAATGTTGGCTTCCTTTATCAAACCCACTTCGAGCACGTTGGCTTGTGCATTGACAGCTTGTGCAAACATACGTACTTTCTTCATAGGTGTACAGATTCATGGTCTAATTGTTAAGACTGGTCACTGCTTTGATGAATACATAGCTGCTTCCCTTATAACATTTTATGCAAACTGCAAGCTAATACAGAATGCTTTCGACATTTTTAACGACGATTTACGGAGAAATGTTGCGGTTTGGACGGCTCTTCTAACGGGATATGGATTGAACTGTAAGCACGACGATGCGTTACGGGTTTTCAAGGGTATGATGAGAATGTGTGTGCTTCCTAATCAATCTTCTCTGACTAGTGCTCTAAATTCATGTTGTGGATTAGAGGCTGTTGATAGAGGCAGGGAAGTTCATAGTGTAGCTTACAAGCTAGGCGTAGAAAATGATATCTTTGTCGGTAATTCTCTAGTGGCTATGTATACTAAATGTGGACAAATTCGTGATGGGGTTGCTGTCTTCACAAGAATGTCTAGAAAGAATGTTGTGTCCTGGAATTCCATCATTGTTGGATGTGCACAACATGGTTTTGGGATGTGGGCTTTGACTCTCTTCGCTCAAATGATTCGTTCGAGGGTGGATCAAGACGAGATTACGCTCATAGGACTACTTTCAGCTTGCAGCCATTCTGGATTGTTAACAAAAGGTAGAAGCTTTTTCAAGCATTTTGGCAAAAACTTGTGTATTGAGATGACAAATGAGCACTATGCTTCTATGGTTGATCTATTAGGCCGACATGGTGAATTGGACGAAGCCGAAGCGCTGATTCATACCATGCCTATCAAAGCTAACTACACGGTGTGGCTTGCACTGCTTAGCAGTTGCTCCAAACACTCTAATGTGGATGTAGCTGAAAGGGCAGCAAAATGTGTGTTGGAACTACAGCCAAGCTGTAGTGCTGCTTATACATTACTCTCCAATCTATACGCTTCTAGTGGAAAATGGACTGAAGTTTCAAAAATAAGGAAGAAGATGAAAGATGAAGGGATTTTGAAGCAACCTGGAAGTAGTTGGATTACAGTTAAGGGGATCAGGCACGATTTTCTTTCGGGAGATCGGTCGCATCCATCGAGCCGAAAAATATACCAAAAACTAGAATGGCTAAGAGGGAAGTTGAAGGAATTGGGTTATGTACCTGATCCGAAGTTCTCCTTGCATGATGTTGAATCCGAACAAAAGGAAGAGATGCTGTCAACTCATAGTGAGAGGCTTGCTATCGGGTTTGGATTAATCAGTACCGTTGAAGGTAGCACCATAACAGTAATGAAAAATCTCCGCATTTGTGGCGATTGTCACAATGCCATCAAGCTCATAGCGAAAGTCGTCGGTCGGGAAATCGTCGTTAGAGACTCTAGCCGCTTTCATCACTTTCGTAGCGGAGCCTGTTCTTGTGGAGATTACTGGTAGCAGCTGTGGTGGTTCAAAATGTGTTCAAATAATGAATTGAACTCCATGATACACCAAAAATCATGCCTACAGTAAGAGGAAAGAAACAATGTTAGCAGCTATAAACCAGTTTGAGAGTACATCTTCATGAAGAACAGGAAGCCAGATTAAACTACCAATATCAAGTTCCTGTGAGAATTTTGGAATTTTGGAATTTTGTGTAGCAAGGCGAGTGGCTAGGTCATGTTCGTTTAATTTTTTGGTTGAATCATACAAAACCCTAATTAACTTAAAGAGTATGTCTAATCACCACTTAATTTTGAGGATAGAAAATATAATTTAATGAAAAAAAATTAAGTTCAAATCCACTAACTAAAAAGTAAAATTTACCCGTAAAAATTTAGGCATGGTTTTTAAAGCCCTATATATAGTTGGGTAAGAGATGAATCTGTATGAACTTGATCCCTAGATGAATCTTGAAGGTAATTGGTGGAGATGAATCCAAAGAAGTGAACGGACTCAGAAAATTCAGTTCTGAATCAATTCTTGAGGTCGATTGTTCAAGCCACCATCGGCGATCTTCAATCTTGTACCAGGAAATTCGCAAGATGACGATTACAGAGAGAGAAGAAGACAGAGAAGCAGTTACGAACGCGACAATTGAACAAATTAAGGAGAAAGAAGAAGAAGAAGAAGAAAAAATTGACCAAACAAAGAAGGAAGAAGATGATGATGAAGAATTAAACCTGGATTCTATGCTGAGTGAGATTGTCAAAGATTCAGAGTCAGGGAGTTCAATGAAAGAAATGGAAGAACATGAAGAACAAGAAAGTAAAAGAACAAGAATCGCAGAATCGGGGGAAGCGGAAACAGAACAACTTCGTATTGGATCCGATCCGGCAGTGGATCCTCTGGACATAACCATGGAAATCGTATCGAAATACCACGACTTCGTTGACTTCGCACTTGAGATTTTGGAAGAAGAACAGAAATACGAAGAAGAACAGAAATACGGAGAAGAACAGAAAATCGAAGAAGAAATGAAAACACAGTTATGGAGCGAGGTTTTTGAAAGAGGAAAGCAGCTGGTTGAGAGCCTGAAGCAAAGATTGCAGAGACTGCCTTATGAACTGAATCGCATGAAAAACGATAAGAATTTGCGGGAGAAATACACCACCAGAAAATTTTGTGTTCAACATATCTTACCTCAACTGCGACATTTAAATTCACGAGTCGATACATGTCCTCATATCCGCATTCTTTCAGACGATAACTCTACAGTGCGTGTGTTGCCATTGTACTTCGATGAGCTTCACGATTGCAAGATAGACCTGTTTGCGATGATGGAGCTAATCAGAGATCTGAAGGAATGAAATGAGGAAGATGAATATCATGTGGATGAAGATGAAGAAGAATCTGAATAATGGAATCACAGATCTCTGTGTAACTAAGATCTAATTCTCTCCAAGTTCTTGTTATGGATTTCCTCCATCATTTTGCTATTTTGTTCAAGTCATTAAAACATTTATCCTTTATAATAAACAAAAAAAACTTACATAATATCATTATAATCTGGAAAAAGGACGATGAGCATCTGGTTCGGGCGTAATCCTAATCATGAACTTGCCTCGACTGGTGAGGACCTACTTAGCATATAAGTGCAATGCCACCCACTTTAGGACCCATGACACATTAGAGGGTACCATTAAACGAGGTTTAATTGTGGTTGGTGCATGCACTATTTAAAAGCTTGGAATGACAAGAAAATAGAGAAGTTGTTAGGTGCCATTAGAAGAATTTTTTGCTAGCGTTGTTTAGTAGTCGGTACGTATGAAGTTATAAGTAGATTGAGTTACCTATAGAAGTAGTGGGTCCTCCATACCTGTTAGACTTCCTTAGAGATCGAGACAAGTGATAGTACCCCGACCTACGTGCATGAAGTGTGATGACTTACACCCATGGAATAAGAGTAAGTAGAGTATATGAACCTTAAGGGTCTGGTAGTGTTAGAAATAGCCCAAGCCATGAAATTGGTTAACTCCACCCGGAGAACATAGCTTAAGAAACATTGGATGGGAGAAGTTTCGATGAGAGCCTACACGTTGGTTGTTTACTGAATATTTTTAAACTCGTTCTTGTTCTTTGTTTTACAGATGGATCGTAGGTCACTGTTCGACGACGCGAGCGTGTAGAGCCATGCGACTTATAGAGAGGATCTCTAGATCTAGTCGTTCCCTTTTCATATCATTTTAATGTCGTTTTCTTAAAACTTATGTCATGTCGTAAACTATTTGGATATCGACTCCACGAGCATATTTTGTACTTTCAAAACTTATGTTAGTTTTATCGTTTATGTTTGAAAATAACTCGGTGTACAAGACTTCTAAGATTTTATTTCTCCTTTTACCTCTTGTATATACGGGGGATCTGTAATTCAAAGCCTCAAAAAACAGATTGCTTCATGTGGTCAATGGAGGCTATCCTAAATTGCAAATCTTGGTCCAAATTACAATAATGATACTCTCCGAAATGGAGAACAGAGTTCAAATTTTTCCACCCGTAGGCTTTAAAGAAGGTGTAGAAATAATTTATTAACAAAATTATTTTTTTATTTTTTTTATTTTTTCACAATAACTTTTGAATTTAAAAAATTAAATTTTTTAGTTTTCACTATTGAATAGATAATAAATAAGGAAAATATTAAAGTGAAAATAGTATTTATAAGTGGTTATTAAAGTCTAAATAATTAAAATTTTAATTTAATTTATACTTTCTTCAGTAAACGGAAAATTAAAATATGAAATACTTATTAAATGATTTTTCATATAGAACAATCCATTAGAGAAAATAGCTAAATTTATAGTTTGACTTGAAAGCAAATCCATATTTTAATATATATTTTACCCATAAAAATTTAATCACCAGACAAGTACTATGTATAAATTGAGCGATAGATGAATGTGAGCCCTAGACGAATCTCGAAGATTAATAAGTGGAGATGAAAGCAATGAAGTAAACGGACTAGAAATTTTGGTTCTGAATCAATTCTTGAAGTTGATTATCCAATCCACCGTCGCGATCTTCAATCTTGAACCAAGAAATTCGCAAGAAGATGGTTACAGAGGGAAAAGAAGATAGAGAAAAAGTTTCGAGCGCGACAATTGAACAAATAAAGGAGGAGGAGAAGGAAGAAGAAGAAGAGATGGACAAAATAAAGAAGGAAGAAGAAGATTATTATTATGATGAAGATTTTGACATTGACCTTCTGTTGAATGTGCCAGATGATTATTTTTGTGAAAGAGTTTCGGACGCGACAATTGAACAAATGAGGGAGGAGGAAGAAGAAGAGATCGACAAAATAAAGAAGGAAGAAGAAAATGACTATTATGATGAAGATTTTGACATTGACCTTCTGTTGAATGTGCCAGATGATTTTTTTGGAAGAGTTCCGAACGAGACAATTGAACAAATAAAGGAGGAGGAAGATGAAGATTTTGAAGATTTTGAAGATTTTGAAGATTTTGAAGATTTTGAAGATTTTGAAGATTTTGAAGATTTTGAAGATTTTGAAGATTTTGACCTTGACTTTCTGTTGAATGTGCCTGATGATTTCAATGAAAGAGTTCCGAACGAGACAATTGAACAAATAAAGGAGGAAAAAAATGAAGATTATGAAGATTTTGACCCTGACCTTCTGTTGAATGTGCCAGATGATTTCATTGAAAGAGTTTCGAACGAGACAATTGAACAAATAAGGGAGGAGGAAGATGAATATTTCATAGATGATTTTGACCTAGACCTTCTGTTGAATGTGCCAGATGATTTTGATGAATTTATGGATAGTTTGCCGGATGAGTTAGCCATAGAATCAGAGGAAGAATCTGAAGAACAAGCAATTAAAAGAACAAGAATCGCAGAATCGGAGGCAGCGAAAGCAGCAGAGGTTGTTACAGAATCCGATCCGGCAATGGATCCTCTGGAGATAATCATGGAAATCGTATGGAAATACCACGAGTTCGTGGAGTTCATACTTGAGATGCTGAAAGAAGAACGGAAATACGAAGAAGAAAAGGAAATGCAGAGATGGAGCAAGATTCTTGAAAGAGGAAAGCACCTGGTTGAGACTCTGAAGCAGAGGCTGAAGAGAGTGCCTGCTGAAATGGAACGGATGAAGAACGATGAGAATTTGCAGGAGGAATATTCCTTCAGAGAAACTCATATTGGTGATATCATAGTTGAAATTCGAGATTTGAATTCACGAATCAGCTACTCTCCTCATATCGCCCTTGTTTCAGACCCCAAATTTACAGAGCATGTGTTGCCGTCGAGCTTGGTCGAGCTTGAGCGTTCCAAGAAACAACTGAGTGAGCTGATGGAGGCAATCATAGAACTGAAGGGAATAAATAAGGCATCAAACGAGGAAAATTATTTCAAGTCCCAAATGTAACTAACATCTCATTCTTCTCTCTATCACCTCTTCTTATGGATTTTCAACATCATTCCTTAATCTTCTTTCGTCTTCTTTGTTTATCCCTTTTAATTCAAATGGTCACCCACCCATCTAAGTCTCTTTGTTCAATATTTGAGAATTTTAATGACATGATTAAGTTTAGGGCATGATTCTGATACCATGTTAAAAATCATGAATCTCCACAATGGTAAGATATTGTCCACGTTGAGCATAATCTCTCATGGCTTTGTTTTGGGCTTCCCAAAAAGCCACGTACCAATAGAGATAATATTTTTCACTTATAAACTCATGATCTTCCACTAAACTAATGGACTCACTCCCAATAATTCTCAACAATCCCCCTCGAACAAAATATACTATATTTTGTATTTCATCCAATACTTATTAAACACATTTTAAAATTTTAAAACTTTACTAAAACTATAGTTTAATTGAAAATTTAAAAGCAAAACCATATTTTAATAAAATAATAATTTTTTTTCCCTTCTAAAAACCGATTTATTTCAACGGAGGTTAATTTTAAAAAAGAAAAAAAGAATTACTCGGTTTTAACTCTTAAGCTGTATATAATTACGACAGAGAAGAGAACATTTGAGGTTGAGAAAGCAACAACTGAAGAACTCAAGGAAGGCGAGGAAGTAGAAAGAAAATCGGCCTCCGATTGCGCAAATGGCACACGAATCGAATCGAGAATCCGTGCACGCGGCCGCAGAACACGAGCAAGAACAAGAAAATCCGCAAGAAGATATGAACAATGTGGAGAATGAACAAAATGATCCCGGAGAAATCGTACAAAACGAGGAAGTGAGATCGACAACAGAGAACCAAGTAATCGCAGTACAAACGCTATACAATTTCAAGAAAAAACATTTGAAGACAATACTCCAATTATGGAATCGCTCACACCTTAAAGAGTTGGAAGATCCAAAGATGAAGGAAGTCGAAAGGAGAAAAAAAGAAGGGCGTTTAATAATTAAGGACGTGGAAGACGACGGAAGCCTCGACAGGAAGAAGCAGAAAAAGGAAAACAAGAATTTGTTCAATGAATTCAGCACTTCAAGAAAAGGAAAAGAGAAAATACACGAACCTGAAATAATTTTCGATCCTCTGGTATTGCTCCGCTGCATTACATTGGGATTCTCTGTATACATTGGGCATCTGATGGAGATGGCGATAGAGAGGCGTCGAGGTGCACCGAATTGGATATCTCAACTGGAAGAAGGCGCGGATCTGTTGGATGGCGTAATACGGAAGGTGCAGATAATGAACGACGAAATGCGACGGATAAGGAAGAGGAAGGATCTGAGGGAGGAATATGTGAAATTTCATACAATTTTGACTCACCTGGATGAGATTGACGAACATATGGAAGCCTCTCCAAACATCGGGATTGTTTCTGAGAAGGATTGTACGGATTTAGAATTGCGGGTGTGTGAGCATGAGCTGAAACGCTGCAAGAACGGCGCGGATGAGTTAGTGTCCGAAGTGTTATTACTTATGAAGGAATCAAAGGAACATTATTTTTTGTAATTCAAATCAAAAATATCTTTCTTTTATGGATGGATTATTTGGAATGAATCCTACATCAATTACATTAATTAATTTAGTAGAAGAATCTTGAGTTTAGAAGTGAGAAATACTATCTCCACTGATATAAGGCTTCTTTCCACTCAAGTGATTATTGGGAGTGAGTCCCACATTGATTAATTAGTGGAAGATCGTGAGTTTATAAGTGAGGAATACTATCTTCATTGGTACGAGATTTTTTGAGAAAGCCCAAAACAAAACCATGAGAACCTCCTTGGAAGAATACTATTTCATTGGTATGAGACTTTTTGGGTACTCAAAGTGGACAATATTATAACATCGTGGAGAATTGTGATTACTAACAATTCCAACCTATGTTTTTTTTTTCCCAAAACTAAAAAAAAAGAAAATTCTTTTCTTATCTCTTATCAAATTATTATTTTAATAAATAATTTTTAAATGCAATGTATTGAAAATATGTTTTTTTTTCCCTCAAACTCAAAAAAAAAATCTTAATTAATTAATTATTAATAATTAAGATATTATTTTAAAAAATAAATAAATAATTAATAATAAGAAGGAGAAAAGCCAAAAAAATATATTAATAAAAATTCAATTAAAAACAATAATTTTACAAGATATGAAAATAGACCGTATATAAATATAAAATGGTGAGTGAGTGAGTTTGAAAACAGGGAAACGGGGATTTGAATCATTTGAAAATCTGAATTAGACGGTGGCAAGAAGCGCTAAGAAAGAGAGAAGAAGAATCAAGAAAGGGGAAGAAGATAGTGATCATACCTTGAGTGGAACGAATCGAGCGATGGATATAGATCCGAAAGAACAAGACGATGATCAGCAACAGGATTCGAGAAAGAAACAGAAACTTATTGAAGATTTCCAGTCACCATATCCTCAATATCGAATGGAGAGGTCTCTGAGAATAGCGGACGTGAAAGAAATCGAGATGTTTAATGTTCCACCAGATGATGATCAGCAAAAAGATTCGAGAAAGAAACAGAAACTCGTTGATGATTTCCAGTCACCGTATCCTCAATTTCGAATGGAGAGACCTCTGAGAATAGCGGGCGTGGAAGAAATCAAGATGTTTAATGTTCCACCAGAGATCCGAGGTCGTTTCGAAGTAAGAGAAAGGGAGGAATATACGGAAGAATCATCGAAAAGAGCAAGAACAAGATCCCCTGAAGTTATCCGTCTGCGTGCAGATTCGAGTAGCGAAGCATTTAGTATGGAGGCAGTGAAATCAGGGGAGAAAATGGCGGAGCCACTGACATTGATGGAGGAAATCGTGAGTGTATACGGTAAGTACATTGATCATATACTTTTAATGGCGAGAAATCGATTCAATGATGAGAATAGGTGGAATTTTGGTAGAAATGAGTGCGGCGGCCTGGCTGAGATTTTCTTGAAAAACATCCAAACCTTGGGATCTGAATTAGCGCGAATGAAGAATGATTTGAGTCAAATGAAGAACTATTTCATCATAGCTCCCCGTATTCGTCAGATTATGAATCAACTGGAAACGATGCATGAAAGCTTCGACCGATCTCCGAATATTAGCGCTTCTGCAAAGCCAAACTGCACAAAACAAGAATTGATCGCCTGTATGGAAGAGCTTAATCAGTTCAAGAAACAATTGTATGAAATATCTTCGGGAGTATGCGGACTGAAAACCATGAAAATGTACAACAAATAAAATACAGGAATTTCTTTAATAAACACGACGTGTTCTTCGTTCTTACAAAATTTCATGCATTTATCTTCCTATCTCTATAGAACAATGAATTTGAGTAGCAAAAGTTTGTTGGCATGACTTGAACAGTACACACTATAACACAATCTCTACGTCACTAAGAATTACTAACCAAAGTAGCAGTTATTTGGAAGTGGTTTTTAGAAATTTTAAATTTAACACCAAATCATTTTATTTATTTGAATTTTTTTTTTCAAAGAATGTGAAATTGAACAATAAAATGAGGAGGTTTTAAAAAAAAAAAAGTCTACCAAGCTTAATTATAATTAAATTAATGCCAAAATATGAGAATTAGATGACCCATGAAAATATTATTACTCAACCAAAAAATACAAATTTAGAATGACAAATAGAATTGGGATGGAAGTAAATTCAAGAATAAAATAAAATATACTACTAATTATGAATATATATATTCTCTAAGTAATATATTATTGAAATATTAAATAATTATTAATATCATAACTAATTCAAACTAGAAATTAGATGACATTAGAAATATTATTTATTTATATAAAAGAAATATTATTTATTTATATAAAAGAGAATTTAGTTCCATTGGGCAAAAAGAAATCCAAAAAACAACATAACCATTTCTGAATTTTAATTTTGTGCTAAGAAAGGTTAAATATAAATTTTAGAAATTAGGGTTTTGTGATAATTTCCAATTACAATTTTGTGAAAAACTCTAAACTATTTTCCAATTACAAATTTTAATAAATTCTAAATTCAGTTCATGCCATCTTTTTTATAAAAGAAAAAAAATTGGTGTAGATTATTTTATTGTCGATTAAAACCCTTCTAAAATTTAGTTGATGACATAAACATCAAAATATTGACAAATTATTCATCATCTAAAGAGAAATTAGAGGAAATAAAAAAATAAAAGGAGGAGGGAAAGGATGAAATAAAGCAAGTTAAACAGCCGAAGAAATTAAAGCAAATTATATTATTAAAAAAAAAAAAAAAAAAAAAAAAAAGTTCTTGTTAGAAGTGTGTTCAGTTACTAGCAAGATCAAATATGTTAGTCGTTAAAATTAAAGATTTAACGAAGTTTTTAAAGTCAGATAAAAAAAAGATTGAAAGTTTCAAAACCGTTAACCGTTTTGTAGGCTATAAAGCAGGAGAACAGGGTTAGAAGAATTTCACCCATTGCGATTCTGAATCACTTCTTCAAGTTGATTGTCCATCTCGATCTTTTCAGTCTTTTACCTGCAAACGCCTCATTAGGGATTGCAAATTTGAGATTTCATACATGGTAGACAAAGAAATCAAGGAAGACGAAGATATACTCCTTCGGTTCATCGAATCGGCCATGGAGTCAGGTCCTGAATTCAAGAAAGAACAAGATGATCTACGCCTTGGAAATAAAGAAGGTGAATTCAAGAAAGAACAAGATGACCTACGCCTTGCAAATAAAGAAGGTGAATTCAAGAAAGAACAAGATGATCTAAGCCTTGCAAATAAAGAAGGTGATGGCGGATTCAAGGCTGAAACTGGAGAAGAAAATCACAAAGTTCTCAATGATCATATATCGTATTCTTCGTGTGATATCAAGGAAGACGAAGACATTATCCTACGGCTGCACGAATCGTTCATGGACTCGGTTTGTGAATCAGTGCACGCGGCTGATTTGGCTCGCCAACAAATCCTTGCAGACAAAGAAAGTAGTGGCGGATTCAAACATGAAATTGAAGAAGAAAAACAGGAAGACCTCCATGAAGATGCATCGCAATCTCTAAATGCTATCGAGAAAGATGAAGATATGATCCTTCGGTTGAACAGATTGTTCTTGGAGGCAGTTCGTCAATTCCTTGCAGACAGAGAAAGGCCTGATGGATTCAAGACTGAAACTGAAGAACATCTCCGTGCGGATTCACCACATTCTCGATATATCAAGAAAAATGAAGATATTATCCTTAGGTTGGACGATTTGTTCATGGAGTCAGTTCGTGAATTCAAGACAAAACAAGATCGTCGAAGCCTTGCAGACGAAAAAAGCCATGGCGGATTTAAACATCAAATTGAAGAAGAAAGCCATGGCGGATTTAAACATCAAAATCGAGAAGAAATCCATGGCGGATTTGAACAACAAATTCGAGAAGAAATCCATGGCGGATTTGAACATCAAATTCGAGAAGAAAACCGATATGCTTTCAGTAGAAACGAAGACATTATCCTTGAACTATTCATTGAATCGATTCGTCAACCTGTTAACGCGTTTGATCTTTCCAAGCAAGAACAAAACGACAAACCTCTCTACGGTCACCACGATCTGCAAAGAGACAAAGAAAGCCATGGCGGATTTGAGCATAAAGTTAAAGAAGCCACTCGAGAAGATCTCCTTGGATATGCATCACATTCTCAATATCATGATTACGATATTATCCTTCAGTTCAACAAATTGGCCATGGAGTCGGATCGTAGATACGTTGCTAGTAAACTCCAGAGAGAACAAAAGGATGAAGAAAATGACGGAAGATCCAAGTATAAGACTGAAGAAGATGAGACTCCTCCGATTAAAAAGAACCCGGAAGAATCGAATACTTCAGAAACATTCAAAACCAAAGAGTGTCCAAAAGTGAAGACAGAGAATGATAATCCGTTTGATATGCCATTGAAGCCTCTTGAAGAACTGGAGGAAATTGTGTTGAAACTCTACAAATTCATGGATTATACATCTTCGATACTGAAAGATATACAGAGAGTGAAATACAAAGAGCAGGATAAGTATCATTTTCTTGACAACGTTCGCCTCCTGTTTCTGTCATCGTCTCGGAAGGTGGACGTAGTAATTGATGAACTGAAACTTCTGAAGGATAAAGAAATTGGGGAGGAGAAATCTCCCCCCACAAATGCTCTGAGTCCTGAAATCGCTTTATTTCAAGCGGTAGAGATAAATGCAAAGTTGGTCAATCGCTCTTTTATCCATACCGTTGCTTTCCTGTATGATGACAAATGTAGGGAAAAGGAGATTTCATGTTGCATAGCTGAGATGAATCGAACCATGGAAAACCTCAGGGTAGTTCTCTTGAGAGCAAGACCACGAAAATGGCTACTTTCCAGGTCACTACGAATTTGAGAGAGAACTGAAGCAGCTTCCGAATGGCTTTGAGGGATAGAACGAAACAAAGAGCAAACGGCCACTATACTATACTATTGAAACTTCCATGTACGTGATTACCAGTATCAGTGTGTGCTACTACTCACAAACATCACATATAAAATTCTTCTGTCTCTAGCTATGAATAATAAGTTTGGAAGTAGATTCTTTGGTGTTCAATATACAAGTAGTCAACAGAATCATCTCATCCTATACTTGGGAACTTCTGATGCGTTGAGATCCGAAAATTTGCTAATAAACTTTCAATTTTTACGGCTTTTAAAAAGTGCAAAATCGTGGATACAATCCTTATTATTGTGCTTCATTGTGCATCTTCATCAATTGGATACAATCCTCATTCTTGATTTCTTTGTAGATTCTTTATAGATTCCGATACGAAGCTTTTGTAGATGTATTTCTAGGCATGTCCAAGAGAAAGAGTTCCTCTAATTCTCTAACTTTTTATATAATACTCTTTCTAATTCTCTAAACCTTTTAATAATACTCTTTCTAATTCACTAACTTTTGTTTATAATGCACTTTCTAATTTTCTAACTTTCTTTATAATACTCTTTCTAACTCTCTAACTTTTTTTATAATACTCTTTTCTTGAATATCATTAAAAAAAAAAATTTGGATTGCCCAGTATTCCACCAATTATAATATCATTCAAAGAAAATTCGGATTGACCAGTATTACACCTATTACACCTATAGTAACCCTCAGTAACTCGAGATTCTAGGCTTTTATTAAATAAAAGAGAGATTCACCAGGGTACCCAAAAACATAACCCCTCACCTGAAAGAACTTCAAATAAAAGCACTTAAATTGTGTTTCTTCCCAAAAAGTGTTTATAAAATAAGCAAATTACCTCGCTCAAGATGTGCGTTCGTCATACTAAACCTCAGACAGCAAACCTTAGTAAGTCTCAGCCACGCCTGACTAACTATGAGTAGCCGCAGCCAAAATACGAGCAATCAAATCGATCCACCAGTTCAGTGGAGTGGATGCTGATGGCCCGTAATCAAGCAGAAAGAAAGTTCAAAATAACCAAAAATGACGATGGAATTAGAAATCTTAGTCAAATAAAGGCCGACATTGAGTAGAATAGAAAAACAGCAAAAGCCAGGCAGCTGTAATAACAGACATATTCATAAGACGGTATTAAAAGGACAATACTAATAATAAAAACAAAAAGAGAGTCTAGGAGTCGGCTCCTCATTCATCCTCCTGGCTGCGCAACCTAGCAAGCTTGTTGGTGACAACTACATCGAGTTGGGCAGCTCTCTCCACGATCTCCTTCCTCTTTTTTGTGGACACATCGTGTGCAATCTCAGCACAGTAAGTCCTAAAATTACAGAATTAAGTAAAACTCAGCCATGTAAGATTACCTTTCCAAATGTAGTTAATCATGAAGTTAAAGGAGTAATGACATATTAAAATGAAATGTGAAAGAGATTAGTGGTTTGCCTGTTGTGCATCATCAACAGTTCAAGCTCATTCACATTGTGCACGACGAACTTCTTGAATCCATTAGGAAGATAGTGGCGGGTCTTCTTGTCAGTACCATAACCGATGTTTGGCATCAAAGTGCATCCTTTGAACTTTCTTCGGACACGAGAATCAATACCCTTCGGTCTACGCCAGTTTGTCTGTCAACCGTACATTTGAGGAATCACTCGGTAAATTTACAGGAGGCCAGTTTTTATACAATACCCAACACATATTGCACAGATTTGTAAAACATTTGCAAGAGAGAGTAATCAAGCCGTATATGAGATTTCAACCTTTTTACAATAACAAAAAAACGTTAGAAATGAATGTAGTAAGAACCACGAGTTGAAAGGAAGAGATAGATACCAAATAACCTACAGATGAATGATTAACAGCGAATAACCTACAGATGAATGACTAGCAGAAAATAACCTACAGAACCACTTGCAACTTATTAAGTATCGAGATAAATAATACAGATTCATTCTAAACTAAGCGTTATCGACCCCGCAAATAAGCCGAGCGAAGCTCAACTCTCGTATGCAAAATATGAACATACTTGAATACAAAATCACTGGCAAGTAGAAATACTAAATGTACAGAGTAAAACTAGTCAAAGTTCATGCACATACTTTGACAGAGATCTTGCGGTCGCTCTGAGGCCTCTTGAACTGCTTAACCCTCTTCTTAACGATCTTCTTCGTCAGCAACGGCACCGCCATATCTTCTTAGTTCCTACAAACTCTAAACCAAGCAGATTTCTCAGTTCCAAATTGACTAATTGCAAGGATGTTTACTCCACCGAACAAAATTGCAGAAAAAGTGAATCCGCTTGCAGCTTAAAATCGCATTTAACTAGAAACAAACTACCTAACTTTGCAAAGATGCATTGAAATGGTATAGGTTTAAAGCTATAAGTTATACGCAGAGTAGAGCGAGAGAGAGAGAGAAGGATACCGGCAATAGCAATCGGACCTTGCTTTCCAAGACCGCCGAACTCGAACTTCAACACCTTTGGTTTATATTCATATAATGGGTACAGTAGATGCGCGTTAGGGTTTTGGGGACTAGTTTTCCGGGTTCCGGTCCGACCGTCCGGGTCACTCTTTTTCTTTTTCTTTTTTTGAATTTGACACGATATTTTGTCAACTACTTTATTAAAATCGTATTTCTTTCTTAAGATGGTTGAATGCGCCTCAACAAAATCTTTAAACAAAAAAAAAAAATTATATAATTTGTTTGCTCATGTATTTTGGTCTTTAATGTTTTTTTTTTTTTTTTATGGGTCGCGGAGGAGAACAAAACACCATTTATAATGATATAAAAACCTCCCCTAACAGACATGTTTTAAAATCTTGAGGAAAATTTCGAAAGGAAAAACCTAAGGAGGACAATATCTACTAACGGTGGATCTGAGTCGTTACAAATAGTATTAGAGTCAGATACTGGACTATGTGCTAGTGATGAGGCTCTTCCCCAAAATGGGTAGACACTAAACAGTGTGCTAGTAAAGACGCTGGCCCCAAAGAAGGTGGATTAGGTGGGGGTCCCACAAAGATGGAAGAAAAGAAAGAGTGTTAGCGTGTTGGAGAGGAGAACAAAATAAGGGGTATAGAAACCTCCCTTAGCAGATTAAAGCTTTGAGGGAAAGCCGAAAGAGGACAAATTTTTTTATAAAGCACGGTGACAATAACTAAGATGATTTTTTTTATAAAATCTATTAAGATGGTTTTTTTTTAATACATCGAGAGAACGTTTAATGTTTAACGTAACATTTTGAATTTGTCAATAACAAAAGGTAAAATATAATAAGATGAAACCTGTCACGTCAAAATATGATAATGAAAAAATGTGAGTGTACGTAAGGAACTGGAAGATGACCATTGACTATGGGAGGCTTTTAGTTTCCTTTTTTTCTTTTATTATCATTATTAAAAAAAAAAAAAAAGTATTTATATTTTTGGTAGGTTCGGAAGTTAAGTAGAATGGAAAAGGAAAATATGAGTTTTAGCCACAAATTTTATGTTAATTACAATTGAGTCCCCATTCCCACGCCCACCACCACTGTTCTGCTGCACATGACTCGCTTCTTCCCTCCATTTTCCCCTCGATGATTCTTCACTTCTTTCTCGTCCCACCGTCGTTCTTTCTTCCCTCTCTTTTATTCCCTCTCTCTATTTCAATAAACTCCCAAATTTCAATTTCACTACGAATATTGCACCGCTGCTCTCGGCAGCAACAACAACAACTCTGTGCTGCATCATTTCAGTACCGCCGTTTCTCTCTTTGATCATCGTCGTCTTGGAGGGCTACTCCTTGGAGTAAGTTTCTGTAGGTTTTTCTTGTTTTGGTTTTGCAGTTTTATTGCTTTGAAGCTGGATTTTAGGAGTTCGTACGGTTTATTCAGTACTTTTTTGGGGCGTGTTTGCCTTAATCTTTGTTGTAACTTCTCTGTCTCTGTCTTCAGCTGGAACGTATTTTGAATTTCCCCGTTCGTTTGATTACATGAAAATTTGTATGTGTTGGTTCTCGAAGTCTCGATTTTTGCTTTTGTTTCCATATGCGGTTTGATTTTGCTGAAATATGATACAGTGTTTGCGAAGGATCGTTTTGGCTTGACTTGTTCAGTTTTGTGTTCTTTTATTTCCTCCTCTTGTGAAGTGGTTCTTACTGAACTTTTGTTTCGTTAACCCTTTTGAGTTGAACTTGAATTATATTGTACAGTGCTTTTAGAATCGAAGTTACATTTCCTTGTAGTTGCTGATGTCTTCATTTAGCCATGGCTTGTCTCGGATGTCTGACAATTTTTGTACTAAGAATATATTAAACTATTAAATCTACACTACTTTTGAGTTTAGTAATGATTTAATGATACTGAGAAATGTTGTGTTTGAATCTTTGCATTGTCATTTTCTCTCTAGTTGATATTATATTAGTAGTTCATCTGTTGAGTTTTGTTAATCAATTTCATATTTGAGTCTATATTAAAATATTAAATATACCACAATCTATAGAACTTTTGGTTTAGTGGTGATTTAACATTTTCGAACTAAAATCCCAAGTATATTGAACAGTTGGAAGTCGAGTATACTTTTAAATTTTCTCGATCATCATTAGGCTAGGACCTTCAATTTATTCGGGCATTGGCTTTTAAAGCCGAATGTGATTGATCGAGGATTACAAAACTTTCATTGCATTGAGTATTGGATTTATCGCTCAATCCTGACAGTGAATAGTTTTCCTTTCATCTTGGCAGAAAACTCGTCGACGACGTGATTCTTTTAACAATATAAAAAAAAAGTACACCAAAATAATCTCTTTATCGCATATTTTGAGTAGAGAAGATCAGAAAGTGATGCAGAAGGAGCCTTCACATTATTCATTTTCAGGTTACTTTTAAAACCATCATTTATATAAAAGAATGGTTAAAGGAGTGTAGTAATTGCTTTGTTTTCTTTTTTTTCTTCTCATTGGTAGGTAATTCTAACACTCCACCTGTATCTAAGCCCAAAGAAACGGAAAACATATGGGGTAATTTCCAAAAATCTGATGTTTTCCATTCTTCAAGTGTCACTACGCTATTCTCAAGCTCATTGCCAGTTCTTCTGCATGCGAATCGTAAGTGTTGCCAATGCCAACTGTCTAATATCCTTCATCCCATACAGTGTTAACTGAGATCCTTTCATTTTCAACCGTAAAATGCAGTGAACATGGCTGACAAAAGAGTTGCTATTCAATCTGTTGATGACATCTCGTCTCACTTTAAGAATCTCAAACCGGGTCTGGAAGGGGATGATATGCTTGAAGACATCGAAACTCATGCAATTGGCCATTTACTTCCTGACGATGAGGAGGAGCTTCTAGCTGGCATAATGGATGATTTAGATCTGAATGGCCTTCCTAGCTCTCTTGAAGACTTGGAAGAATGTGATATTTTCAGTAGTGGTGGTGGCTTGGAATTGGAAACAGATGCTCAACAAAAGGCTAGCATTGGTTCTTCAAGGGCAGGCTTAAGTGATGGTATAGTTGGAAGTGTGGTGCCTCCTCATACCTATTCAAATGGCATTGGAACGGTTGCTGGAGAACATCCTTATGGAGAGCATCCTTCAAGAACATTGTTTGTGCGGAACATTAATAGTAGCGTCGAAGATTCAGAACTGAGAGCTCTCTTTGAGGTGATGCAATTTGTTTGTATGTTATTTAAAAATCACGTCATTGTCCATTTTATCCACGGTGCTATATGATTGTCAAATCATACCTGCATATTTCTTGATATGATGGTATTGTTGATTTATGGCCATTGCTAATATCATTAGCATGCTGCTTTCCCCCCTTTTCCCTTTTTTTGTTTCCTTTTTCCTTCTGGCTTGCAGCAATATGGCGATATTAGGACTTTGTATACTGCTTGTAAACACAGGGGCTTTGTAATGATATCTTATTATGACATTCGTGCTGCTCGAACGGCTATGCGTGCATTGCAAAACAAACCACTACGGCGGAGAAAACTTGACATTCACTTCTCAATTCCCAAGGTTTTGAGCAGATTTTCAATAGTTATTGTTTATCCCATCTGTCATATGGTTATTGAGTGTTGCATTCATTTCTTTGGTTTCTTTCATTTCAACAGAATAATCCATCTGAGAAAGATATAAATCAAGGAACCTTGGTAGCCTTTAATTTGGATCCCTCAATTCCCAATGAAGATCTTCTTCAAATTTTTGGGGTCTATGGTGAGGTCAAAGAGGTGATTGGTTTACCAAACCCAACATTTCTATTGTCAGTTTATTCCAAGTTCTCTTGAATTACGATTATTGACGTTTGGCTACGTGGTATTCATTTTTCCAAAGCAGATAAGGGAAACTCCGCACAAGAGACACCATAAGTTCATTGAATATTATGATGTTAGAGCTGCTGAAGCAGCACTGAAGGCATTGAATAGAAGTGACATTGTTGGTAAACGCATAAAGCTAGAACCAAGTCGCCCTGGTGGAGCCCGTCGAAAGTGTGTATTCAAGAACTTTTATGTTTGCTTCTTCTTCTCTTATGTTCTTTTCCCGTTAACTTTTAACTTACATTATAAATATAGCTTTTTTCTTGTGGGATAAGTTTTGGGAAGTAAGCAAACCTTAGAAGGTGATGCATTTTATAGTAACACTCTTATTGAATCATTGTTCTGTGTCATCTCAATCCCTCCAGCTCGACGTTGCAACTCAATCAAGAACTTGAACAAGATGATTTCTGGAGTTTTCGCCATCAAGTTGGTTCGCCGGTGATCAATTCTCCCCCAGGTACCTTGAAACATTACTATCACTGTTCACACACATTTCATTATTGTGTATTTGTATTTTTTATTTACTACAGAAAATTTTCCATCTCCAACTTCCCTAGCATCTGTGGCAGGGAAATGGTTGTCCGTCAATGGCTCGATTAAACCTAGTTCAATGGGAAGTATTAGTACATTTCCTGGTTTTTCATCCATGAGCCCAACCGGTGGCAACCGTTTGCCTGGATTGGCTTCAGTTCTTCCTAATGTAACAAGAAGTACTGTGAAGGTGTCTCCCATTGGTAAGGACCAAGGAAGGGGTAACAACATGGACCATCCATTTACCTATATAAATCCATTGCATGTAGCTGCCTTTCAACCATCCCAGTCACTTCCCGAGCCAAAACCTAGCCGCTATTATGAGATAATGTCCTCATTCAGACCTCCCACATCGGGTGGATCTACTCGGAGTCCCCAAACTTTTTGGGGGAGTCAGAATTCATACTCGGAGTCCTCTGGTTCTTCTGCTTGGTCAAGATCCTATGCAAACCATCATTTCTTATCCAATGGAAATGGTCAAACATTTCCATTTCCTGGTCGGCAAACTTCTATCTTCAGTTCTACTCCGAGCACTCACTCACATCATGTTGGATCTGCTCCATCTGGTGTCCCATCAGAGAGGCAGTTCGGGTATTTTTCTGAATCACCAAATTCTTCATTGATGGGTCCTGGTGCATTCAGAGATTTAGGTTCTAGTTCAAATGCTCCTGTAAAAGCCGCCATCACCAAACCAAGAAACATGTCTGAAAATTGCCCTTCGAGTTTTCAAATGATGTCTTCATCTGTGCTGAACCCGATGTTCTCAGGTAGTGTTCCATACCTGGGACTGCTGCCGAACAGCGTGGATGGTTTGAACGAGTTTGGCAGAAGTGGATGGATTGAGAATTATGGAAATCAGATTGACAGTAGGAAGCAGTTTCAGCTCGACTTGGATAAAATTAAGGGCGGAGAAGACACTCGAACCACCTTAATGATAAAAAACATTCCGAATAAGTAAGATAAGACCATTTCTTTACCATGTTCTTTGTCTTGCTTCTTTCTTTTACTAGTCATGAATATTCACAAACGATTCTCCCACAGGTACACGTCAAAAATGTTATTAGCCGCCATTGATGAAAATCATAGGGGCACTTATGATTTTCTCTATTTGCCAATTGATTTTAAGGTAGCTTTAAACTATCCTTTTGAATGTTGGGATTGAACTTGGACCAAAACTTGTTCTTTAGCTATTTTACTTCGCACAAATTCAACCGGTTGGCGTTTTTGTTTAAACCATGCAGAATAAATGCAACGTGGGCTATGCTTTCATCAATATGCTATCTCCTCAACACATAGTTTCCTTTTACGAGGTTTTATTTCTTTCATTGACTACTTGACTTGATATTTTAGAATTCTACATTGAATATGGTTGAGTCAGAGTCTGCAGTCCAAGTATTTGAGTTTTTCTGCACAGGCGTTCGATGGAAAGCGATGGGAGAAGTTCAATAGCGAGAAAGTTGCGTCCTTGGCTTACGCTCGAATCCAAGGAAAGGTGGCTCTCGTGAGTCATTTTCAAAACTCGAGCTTAATGAATGAAGATAAGCGCTGCCGGCCCATTCTTTTTCACTCAGATGGTCCAGAGGCTGGAAATCAGGTCAAAAGTTCAAATTAACTGATTCAGCCTTGCTCATTTGTAAACATGATGGAACGTATAAAGCAGATAAAACTAATTTTTCATTCTGATATAAGCCAGAATTAAGCACAGGACATGTAAAACTAACTGTGATCTCTGCTTATTATCATGATCATTTCATTTTGCAGGTCCTCCAAGAACATCTGCCATCTGCCAATTTGGGTTCCAATATATGGGGGGTGAATGGGTCATTTTCCACTGATTTTGCAGGTAGTCCCCCAAATTACAGCATTGGCGAGAGGCCCGACAAACGCTAAACCCGACGTTTCCTCAGCCTAGATCTTTAGCTGCTGATTGATACTCCTGAGAAAATATTCAAGTACATGTGGATTGGGAAGAAGAAACATATGCAAATATGCAGTGTTTTGGTCGGAAAACTTGGTTGAAGATGGAGCAGTCGCTGTCACGCTGTTTGCTGTACTTATCAATGGAACCCCGAACAATCTTTGGTCTCGACTGCTCGTTATCGTTCGTTTACTGAATTGGTTTACAATTTTTCCTGCATTCTTGGAGCTTCTTTTTGCCTTCCCCCTTAACGTTGGGTTGAGAAATGGCAAATGTGATGTACATACCACAGGTGATTGTGTTTATTGGTTGAGAAGCTTTGAGAGGAACCACACAATTGTATATCAATTGCTTGTGTTTATAACACTGATCATTGCATCTGCTTTATTTATGGAGGCAGGAAAGGCTTTGGATGTCAGGTCCTTTTGTGTTCTAAATCAATTCCATTTATTTGTCTCCAAACTGTCATTTTTCTTATTCTCTAGCTCGAGATTTCTAAAAGTCAATTTAAAATAACCACAGATCAACTCGAACATAGTCAATTAACTCATTAACTAGTCAATATCGAGTCAACTCATAATCAAATAAATAATTTTAACAGTATTTATCAGCTGAGATATTTTGTAAGGAGAGAGAAATAAATAAAATAATGTGTTTTGATTTATCCAAATTCCAACCAATGAGAGAGTGAGAGAATTTGGAATAATAATTAATTAATTAATTAATTGTTTACAATCATTTAAAAAAAGAAAAAAAATGAAAGAGCTGCGAGAGACTGGAATGGAAGCGTAGACAATGATCTACCTCGACCTCGGGCTCCTTTACCAGGAAGGTGCACGTGTCAACGCGGTGTGCTTAGCTGGTTCCACTAGCCACGTGGCCAAATTCTATCGGTCCAACCATTTTAGAAATACCCCCATCAGAGCCGTCTTTAAAGTCCCCAAGCTCTACATCTTCCTCTCTCTGACCATTCCTTGAAGAACTTTTTCGAGAGAGAGAGAGAGAGAGGGGGAGAGAGAGGAGGAGGAGGTGGAGGTGGGGAAGAAGAACAACCACCACCAAGGAGGACTCTGTTTCTTCACCAGGTATTTGAATTTTCTTCTCTCTCTCTCTTTACTCCACCTTCGATTTCTCTTCTCTCTGATTCACTTCAATTTCATAATTATGGTCGCTCAATTTGCTCTTTCTACTCTCTTTTCTTTTTGCTTGGCCTTCCTTCAAGGATTATGGCTTCAACTAATCTGCTCGACCTCTCTAGGGTTTTCGCTTCACATAGTTCATTTTCGACTTCGATTTTGAGTTCTTTTCATCTTTCCTGCTGAGTCTCCCCGATGGAACTTCTGCTCTGGTTGACTTCGAGAATTTTCTGTTTTCTTACCGCCTTTATTTCGGTCCTCAATTTTACCGATACTGTGCGCTACTGGAGTTCGAAAGATTTTTGAAGTTTTTACTACTGTTACTCTTTTTACTTGTTTCTTGGAGAGTAATTTAGTTCTTTGCTGTGAATTTTGATTTTATTTTATTTTTACGTTGAATAATTGGATTTTTGTAATATGATCTGAATTTTGTAATCCCTGTTTGTCTAGATTTTATTCTTGGTGTTATTTATTAATTAATTGTTGGACTGCAGAGTTTGAAAAAGGGTTTCTAACACCTTAAGGTTTTGGATTTTGCTTGGGGTTAAAATAGTTGGTTGCTTCTTTGCGACGGCCGATTTTTTTCTCTTGGGGAAGAATCATCCTATCAAGTATCATAGTTGTCACTTTCCCACGATGCTTCCGTACATACCATGCCACAACAAGTTTTATGCATTTTTGACAAATTTTCTAATCAATATTTACTTCTTGCTACCCCTTTGATGTTTGTGGTGCTTTGAGTTGGGTGTGAAATAGCCTTGAGCTGTGAAGTACCAACAATTTTATTTCCCTTTGGAAACATGCATTGATTTTTCATTCTACATACAAATTTCCGATGGTTGCTCCATCTGTTGATGCGTTGGATTTTTATATCTGGGTACTTATGGTCTCGAATTATGTGCTACAGCTTTTGTTTTCCACGGATGTTCTTAAATCAACGTACTGGTACATATCAAACGTACAGGACAAATGCCATCAATAAAAATGAAGGCCAAGTCAAGCCCGGGCTGCTTAAGAGAAAAGCATGTTCTTCGTGTTTGTCAGAAATCTAGTGTCATCTCTAAAAAAGCTTGTTCTCACCTGAGGGTTTCCGATGAGGCAGATGAATTGGATGGCTGTATTGCAAAATGTCTTGAGGGCAAGAAACTTCTAGCTTCTTTCTTTCTTTATTTTTCACTTAAATGTTATCTTGTTTTATTATCTAAAAATAAATTTCTGATTGCGTCCGTAGTTTGAGAAATGCATCTCAAGTGAAGGCTTGACCCTTGTTTTCTATAGCACGCGGGACAAATTAGATAATTTAACCATTTTCGACCTATTTAAATTTGTTACCTTGGTCTGCTAATAAATATTTAGAAATGCTTGATCACTTGGAAGTATGAAGTTACAAAAAGAAACAGTGTAATTCACTAGCATCTTAAACAAATACATTAGCGTAATCTTAATCACTTGTTACCTTTTTGCATCTTTTTCTTCCCCTCCCAAACTTATCGAAGGAACATGAATATCAATAGAATAGAAGCTTTTTCAGAAATCAAACTATTTTTCATCCATATCAATCAATATCAATTACGTTGCTATGTTTTTTTGGGTACTGATATTTGTTTCTTGTGCAGCTTCTCTGAACACAGAATCAATTAATATCAATATAAATCAGGAAGCTATTAATCACTGGGAATTAGTTGATGAAGAAACTTCTGAATTGACGAGGCACGGAGAAGCTTTCGAGTCGAAGAGGGAAAAACCTTTTTCAGTCAATGCTGCAGATACGAATGGAATGGTGTGAAGTGATTTATGTATTTTTTATTTTTTATTGAAGGATCAACTGCAAATACATATTTTGATACTTCATCCTCCAGATCGTGAGCATGCTCTCATGTCAGCATTGTTGGTTCCTAGATTATAAACATATGGGGTTTTCATAATACAATTAGACATTTAGTGAAAATCCAGGTTGTAAGATCATCTGAAGCACTGTTTTAGCAATTTATACCCATGAATTTTAAACGATTCACACTGGAGTATGGATGATAATGCGAAAACAATTTGTGCAGTGCATTTGTATAAAATAGGAGCAAAATGAGGGCTGTGTAGTTTTTGGAAAATGAAGATCGTTTCCCAAATCCTATATTTTGGAAGGGCCAATTTAGTTCTCCTTGCATTTAGGGAGTCTAAGAATCCCTGCCTATTGTCATATATTGACTTTTCTTCCCTTCTTGTTTGTTGTACCGTTTGTAAGGGTGGTGGTTTCAAAGTTTATTTTTAGTTTATCTTTTTGTCGTGCTGTTTTTGTTCTTTATTTTTCAGACATTTTTAATCATCATTATATTATTATTATTGTTCTTGTTGCTTTTATTATTATTATTATTATTTCTACTACAACTAATATTATTAGTGCTACTACTATTATTATGACAATTTTTTTATTTGAAAATGTACAGGATTGCACCTCAACCTACTCTTCCGAAATAGAGACAATTTTTTCTCCTATTTTGAATAACATCGAAGTCCAGTGCCATCCTATTCTTGAACATGATCCAGGTATTAACTTTTTTTTTTTATTTAATGGGAAGAATATGGACACTGGCACATAGGGACATAATAGCTTACAAGATAAAGACACAGTCGCATGCTAATTTTTAAGAATTTAGGACCTAAGCACCATATGGACACATCTATTAAAATGTATATTATTTTTACATATTTCGATTTCAATTAATGATTTAACATCTAGTGAAAAGAAATTTTGAAGGCTGGTTTGGAACTAAGAAAAGTTTTCTGAACCACGACCATCTTGCTGTGCTTGTGATCTTGAAGTTCATGCTTTCATTTCTTTGTTGAACTTCAGATTTGACAGCAATTATATATTTTGGCAATACTTGGAAGATGGAAAAATATATTACCTCCTGACACAGAGAATATAATCCTGGCTATAGCCCTTATCTGCTTGTCTACTTATGTGTTTCGCAGGGAGCAAACTTGATCCTGATATACCAGGAATGGAAACTGATGAAGGGATGATAAATAACAGAAGCTCATATGACAGTCAAACATGTGACATATCAGATTTTTTTATTTCTGACATGATAGTTACAAACTTGCCTTTAAGTGGAAATGATGACATTGGTGGCATCAATTATTTTCATGACTACAAGTATACTCAGTCTACTCTATTGTCTGATGTTGCTGATCAGTATATGTTACTTCCTTTCCTCGAGGACACCGTTAAATTCAGCAATTCAGATGATGCTAAATTTTCTGAAGAATCATCCACTGGTTTTTGTAATTCTAGTTTGTACCGAGTAGTCGATCAAAGGAATAACTTGAGCCTTGAATTCAACGTTAGCTCTGACTCAGATCAGACAGAGTGTTTTGATCCTCAGTTGTTCATAAAAAATTTACCAGAACTGTCAGATGTGATAACAAACTTTCAGCCCAGTATGCTGCCTAATGAAAATCGGAAAAGAAAGGCTGTGACCCTTGTACTTGATTTGGATGGTAAGAGAATTGCATTCTATATTTTTCTTTTGAGGATTATGAGATGTTGCTTGCGCTGACTGAAAAAAAAAAAAAACTGCAACACATGCACTGGCACATTATGAGATGTGCGTGATGTGTTCTAAAGCATATCCTACTGCGTCCAAGAGTTTAACAAAAAAAAAAAAAAGGAATGGGGCACTCTTAAATCAAGTAGTTGAAGCACATCAAGCATGTTTGAGGATTATGAGATGTTGCTTGCGCTGAATGAAAAAAAAAAATCTGCAACACATGCACTGGCACATTATGAGATGTGCGTGATGTGTTCTAAAGCATATCCTACTGCGTCCAAGAGTTTAACAAAAAAAAAAAAGAAAAAAGGAATGGGGCACTCTTAAATCAAGTAGTTGAAGCACATCAAGCATGTTTGTGTATGACGTGTTCGACTTCCAGAATTTATTTAATACAATGTTGATCTCTATGCCTACTCTCGTTTATACAGTCATGCATATATATGTGTCAATGTCTGGTAATATTTGCACATTTCATTTTTGGTATTTAATATTTTTTTAAGTTATGGAACTTATGTCTGTATTGGATTCTGAGAATTATGCATGGAGTCTGTCAAGATTTCATGATTGTAAGTAGACAATGCAGGAATTTGGGACACTTGTTTTCTCTGTTTCTCCTTAAGACTTCATACCCTTTTTCTCGTCTCTATACTGTGCATGCATTCCGTGGATAGGCCTTCCCTCCATTAAATATAACCACCTCAACTGACTAACAGCCCTTTATGCCTCGACCAGTAGTTTACAGCTAACCAACTACTATCTCAGCTCCCTATTAATTATCTCCTTGCATGAGTGATTTATATAAGTGGATGACTATGTCAATCAGATTACTAGCATTTAAAATTTCTAAAACAATATGTACGATGCAAAACTTGAGTTGTCTTTCAAGCGGAGCTATTTAAATGTTTGTTTGAGTTGTGTTTAGCTTTCCAATATGTTTTTATGGTGTTCAGCTTCCCTTTAAATCTTTATTTTTTCTTCTATCTGGAATTATAATGTAAATGTCATCTGTACTCGCAGAAACTCTGGTTCACTCTACTTTGGAACCGCAAGATGATGCAGACTTCCGCTTTACTGTTTCCTTGAATACAAAAGAGCACATTGTATACGTTAAACGGAGGCCATATCTTCAAATATTTCTGGATCGTGTTGCAGAGATGTTTGAAGTTGTTATCTTTACGGCCAGTCAAAGTATTTATGCAGAACAAGTTCTCAACAAACTGGACCCAGATAATTGTATCATCTCCCGCCGACTTTATCGTGAATCATGTATCTTTTCAGATGGATGTTACACCAAGGATTTGACAGTTTTAGGCATCGATTTAGCGAAGGTTGTCATTGTAGATAATTACCCACAGGTATGGTGCTTGGCTTTGTCTTTTTACGAACTGCCATGTGGTTGGACTCCACAACTCTCGTTTTTTTTTTTTTTTTTTTTTACATGCGCAATTCATTTAAAAAAAGTTATATATAGTACATATATTATGAGGTTAGATATGAGATTTATATGCTGAAATTTCAAATGGTGGAATGGAGAGACGGTTGAGGTTATTCTTAGGTTAAACAACAGCTCTCCCTGGTTTTTTATCATTGAAGAATCTTGTATTTATTGACTCTACGTCTTGGCTTGATATTACATCCTAAGCCTAAGCAAAAGATAATGTAATGTTTTAGGAACTCACAGTTAATGTTTGTTTGAAGAGAGTACTTATAAAAGAATGGATGAGGAGTAATCTTCATAATTAATAAATCATAACTTTATATTAGGTTTCATTTTACCTAGAAGCATGTATGGTTACTTAGAATAGATGATTGCTCAAAAAAGATCCTTTATTTTCTCTTGCTAGTTAGTTTGCAAAAAACTTTGTGGTCCGGTGTTCCTGAAAGAAGCTACTGAAGGCAAGTTACCTTTGAAGAAAAAAGGAACTCTATATTGAGTATCTTAACATATCTCTGTTCATTTCAGGTTTTCCGGTTACAAGTGAACAACGGTATTCCTATTAAGAGTTGGATTGATGATCCCTGGGATTCTGCTTTGCTTTCATTGCTTCCCTTTTTGGAGACCCTGGTTGATGTTGATGATGTCCGCCCTATTATTGCCCAGAGATTTGGTAACAAGGAATAAGAGCCCTTCATATTTCTTATTCTATTGTTCTTGAATATGGTGGTCCTTGTCCTCTCTCTATTTCTCAGCAAAATTAGCTTCTAATCTTAGATGCTTATCTCTCTCTCATCATTGAGCTCAAGATTAACTATTGAATAAACTTGTTTGTCTTTGTTGAGTCAGACCTAGGTGCTTGTTTACTTTCCTTTTTCTTTCCTCTTGCTGACTAAAGTGTATTTTGTCTCAGTTTTTGGTGAAGTTAGGTCTAGGTAGTGTCTCTTTAATTTTTTGTACAGTTCATGTGCGTAGTCATATATGAGAAGAATGTATATGAATTTTAATGTTGTGCAATATAATTCTTGCAAGCTCTTGCTTTCTCCCATGCCACTTTTCTCAGTGTTATCTAATTGTAGCTAATGTTTTGGAATGCTTCCTTTAACTATTAGTATATAAGGTAACAAAGTCATTAAATTTGAAAATTTACCATATCTTGTACATTTGATGTAGAGTCAGTTCTCGAAACAAGGCTTCTATTAGATTTTAACCCTGTATTGAAAGACTGAAGTCAATAAATTCTGAAGTTGCGTATACAAGGTTATGGTTTGACATATTCCAAAATAGTGGGAACTTCGAACATGGAACTCTGCTGAATTAATGTAGAGCCTCCAGAAGTATGCTAGGTTTTTTTTTTTCTTGATAACAGAGGAGTATACTAGGTCGAGCCTAATGATTAAAACCCTTGAGTTCAATAAAATTGTCAAGAGTTTAAATTTTTATCCACATACATACATATTAAATATTATTTAAGCTTCATGATTGTCAAATATTCTTAAGTCACGTGGAAGTTCCATAATAAAATTTGAGTGGTCAAGGGGTTAGTGGTATGAGAGAGATCGAGAGGTTTATGACTGATTAGTGAATGTAGCTATTCAGGAAAAGACAAGAAAGCAATCATAAGGCAAACCACTGAACATACTACTGTCTTTGTTCGTATTATGATATCTACTTCATTGCATGAGCCATGGAATTGTTTCGTTTTGACACTTTTGACGGTCATTCCATTAAGTTGCTCTCATCTATAACCTTTCACTTGATTGGGATTAGTGCTGTGAAGAGGTTTCGTTTCATGAAGTATGATTAATGCTTAATATCTTTACCTAAGAATTAGTTTCCTGGAGAAAATTAAACATTTTGCCTTTATTTTCTTTTTATCTAATTTGTTCTTTTTTGCTTGGGTTTAAGCATGGACATGTTTAAGTTTAGTGCTGTTATTTCTTTCACTACTGAGTATACGTTGATTAGTACTTTGAGCCGAGTGTTTTTACTTCTTGACGATGAACTTCATGCATGTGAAATAGGGAGCCTTTAAACATCTTGTTTTAAGATCTTTGAGACTATGATTATTTATTTTATATTTATAACTCGTGACTAAATTAATTCCACTTCCTTTAACGTGTTCATTTCATCTTACTTCTGGTTCATGGCATTTTGCTCCTTGTTGATTTTCACTCGTGTTCTACATGTTTAATGATTCTGTAGCATTGCACTTTATAGATAAGGGAGGAAATGGGAGTTGCTAATAGCAAATCAGGCTTCCTGTTGGAAAAAAGGAAAAGAGGAAAAAAAAAAAAAAGAAGAAAAAAAAAAGAGGAAAAAAGAA
>NW_019268559.1:738211-754209 GCF_002738365.1 Cucurbita moschata | reverse complement strand
AAAAAAAAAAAAAAAAAAAAAAAAAAGAGAAGAAAAAAGGAGAAACAAGAAGCGCTGGTGTTGAAGAGGATGGTGCCTATTTTTCCATAGTATATTATATTTATGCATGATGCAAACATCTATTAACATGCCATGTTTATTATTCATATTTTATCTGCAATGCTGTTTTAGTTTAGTAAAATTTCTTTCAGAAAGACTGGAAGAAAATATTGCCAAGATTTTAGGTGTCCCAAGTTAAATTCAAGAGGAAAATTTCTCTATACGACCATTGTGTATTAGCTGCTATTTCCAGTGTGACACAGCTAATCTTGGTGCAGATGTCCCGATGGGAAAGAAGTACCTGCTTATAACTTTCTATTGCTATTTCAGGAAAATGGTGTTCCAGCTGAAGGGATGTTTTTGATACCTATGCTTCGCTTCTATGAAGAGAAGAGATATTTCTTGATTTCTTTGGATTGCATGATTTAGCATATTGATAGATAATGATCGCTGTCTTTTATGCTATATGAAGTTTTCTGGTTTCTCTGCAGGTCTTTTGAAGGGCAGTTCTAAATTTCTTCATATGGGAAAATGCTAGGTATGTCCATAATCCTTTCCTTCCTCAGAATACTTGAAAGGAAGTTCTCTTGATTCTCTAATCTTCTGAATCTCAATCCATTGTAGTAATTGTTATCAACGATCTTTAGGAATTAGTGTAGTATCCCGTTGCCACGGCTCACTTTGTAATAACGTTCTCTTCCTCTCAGAACCTAGAAAGCTTCCTAGTTTTTCTTTAATGTGATAGATTAAGCCATTTGTATGTATTGCTTCCTTGTGTCGAAAAGGCTCGATGAAAAAATGTAACTTGTTAGACCTTTTACAATCATTCTAATGTTGAAATGCTAATTTTGATGGATGAACTGAACTGCATTTTCTGTGGATTTATTGAAAGTTCAATCACTGTAAGCTGCAGCAATATACAAGAGATTGCAAATATCTTTCATCTTGTTGTCCTGTTTTTATACATTTATTTTTTGCTTAATGTTAGCTTGTTTGGCTATGTAAACCAACAGCCTCTGTTGAAATTATCCTCTCCTCTTCCTCATGATGGCTTTATACTGTAAAGCATAGAAATCTTGGTAATTCAGGGTCGACATGTCGAATTATATGGAGTTGATGTCGATATTTTACTAGTGTTAAGAGTTCAAATATTGAAAGAAAGGTCCAGTAAATAACGTGGCCCAGAAAGGCCCGAGTTTTGAATTTCAGCCTCAATTCAACGGCCCAACGGAGGACTCCGTCACTAGAATATTTTTTTAAAAATAAATTTCATTTTGAATTATTCGGATTAATCATCCAATTACTTATTTTTATATTTTTAAAGTCTTAAATATTTTTTCCTCCAATAATAAAAGACAGTTTTTTTTTTTTGTTTTATAAATAAATTGTTTAATTGTTAGTGTCAGATTTTGCTCTGTCAGCAATGATGTTTAGCCTCAAAGAAAAAAACTGAATATGACCATTAATTTGCCGTTTAAGTTTACTTCCAATTGAGTGGATTGTATTGTATTACCGTTAATTAATAATAATAATTATTGTAATTATATAACTTTTTCGTAATTATATAATTATATTTTTATGTTAAATATCAATTATTCTAATCTCAAAATGGATTTTTGTTTCTACTTGATTGGATTTTTGTTTCGACTTAATTTTACATTTATTTATGTTCCAAAAAAGGAAAGAGAGAGAAAAAAAATACCATTTTTGGTTTTCATTTGAATATTTGTATTTCTAAACATCTACTTTTAATGTTAATTTTGTCTTTAAAATATTTCGACTATTAATCTTTATTATATGATAAATATTTCAAATATGTTTATTTTTATTGCCTAAAAGTATTAATGAGTAATAGAAATTATATAGAGATGAAAATAATATTTTAATTTTATTTATTTGAAGAGAGAGAAAAAGAGAATAGTGAGAGGGAAAGGGTTTTCGATGCGTAACAAAAAGCAGAACGAGAGTCGAGAGAGATAGAGAAAGAGAGTCGTATACAGTGCTTTGACAAACATATCTTCTTATTGACACGGCGGAACCCTAGCGGGAGACGGACTAAGAGCAGCCCTTTTGAAACGCTTCTCAGATCTGAACCTCCGGCCGGCGAGGGAGAGAGGTATCCAAAACATAGTCAAACAGTATGGGTGCTAAAGGAGGAGGCAAAAGCACCAATGGAACGTCTGGAATTCCGGCAGAGTGGCGGAAGATGGTCCAGAGCTTAAAAGAGATTGTAGGTAACTGTACCGACCAGGAGATCTACGCTACCCTAAGGGAATGTAATATGGATCCTGATGAAGCCGTTAATCGTCTTCTCACGCAAGGTCTGTTTTCTAATTCCATGTCGATGGCTTTCTCTTTTTTTCTTGAGTCGAGAAGGTTAATCGTTCTTTTGTTTTAGCTGCTGGGTTTTGCTGCAAGAACCCTAGGTCGTTAAACCAAAGCTCGTACTTCATTATATAGATGTTCTATTTAATGACTTACTAGTCGCCTAACTTTGTCATCGATCGTTGCGGAGTTTTTTCACCTTCTTTTTTGTTTTCAGTTTTAAAGTTGAAGGTTTTATTTTTTACTGCAATCGTTGGTCAAGTGGGACTAGAAAGAATACCTAGTTTACTAGGTAGTTCCGTTTTAGCACCGCTGTCGTCAAGCCTGGGAAACGTTTCACCTTGTGTCCTACCTTGTCCTTTATACATCGTGCTTGATGGTTCATGTTTTTGTTGTTTTAAACCTTGCTAACTTCTGTGTTCGTTCTTCTATTACCCATTAGAGCCATTTATGCCGTTGGAGATATTAAATACATGTTATAGAATGAATTATCTGCTAGGACATTTTTGGTTGTGTGATGTGTTAGAGTCACATTCTGTGGGACTCTGAAGGCTCGAAGATTATATTAATTTTATTCTATCGCTGTGTAGACCCTTTTCATGAGGTGAAGAGCAAACGAGAAAAGAAAAAAGAGGTGCGTATGTGAGAGGATTTCAGATGTTTGTTCTAAAAGTTTTTATCATGTCGTCCATCATTGCATTTTTTGTTGGTTTAGCTGGCTCTAGTCACTAAATTGTCTTGTTCAAAATATAATCATCCTCTGATCGTTTTCTCGACTGTTTACCCCATTTCTCTTTCCCTTGCCTCTTCAGAATAAGGATCCAATTGATTCCAGATCTCGTGGTCCTAGCATCCCTCCCAACCGTATGAATAAGGGCAGTACAGATCGTTATGCCGGTCGTGGTATGTGAGTGATATGATGCTATGGAGATTAAACTTCACATATTTTTCACTCAAGGTTGACCAAATTTCATTGTTTTTCTAGAAACTGGTGTGTTGCACAGTAAACCTGTGTACAAAAAAGAAATTGGAGATCATGCTGGTTCGTCTTCTGCATCTGGACAATCTGGAAGCCACTCATACTACCAATTTCCATCTCACAGGTTAAACGTTATGAGCTTGTGTTTAATTTGTCAATGGTGAATTACTGAGTACTGTGCAATGCAATACCATAGTTGAACGTTATTCATAGATAGATGGACTCTTTGCTTGTTATGTTTCAAACAAGTATACAATTAGTTTCAAATCAGTGAAGGGATCTGTAGTAGCCCTTTGCTGGATTTTTTACTTTCTTCATTTCTCGTACTTCACCATGTTTTTTCATATGCAACGCTTAATGTAGACTAATAGGAAATAAGTTTGAATTTTGTGTCTGAATTTCAGTCTACAAAGAAAAGGAAAAAGTATTACATTGCTGTATGCTAAATGCAGGCTACTAGCAACTCATGAAATATGATATCTGTCCCAAAATAGTAAGTGAGCATTTATTGTCCTTCTTGATGCGACTAAATGTAGATTATTTTTAGGCCTTAGGCTGAAGACTCCCAAATGGGTATGAATTCTGGCCCTCTTTGGGTTGGTGACTCATGTTTTAAGTATTTAGGTTTCTGACTTTTGGATAGTTTTAGCAGTCACAATAGAAATTGTTACGTTCTGGACATGTTTCCTTCAATCATCATAACAAGGTTTATATTGTATAGTGGATCCAGTTTCTTTTTTAGATAGTTTTTGTTTTTCCCACCCCTGCGTAAAGGGCATGTTTCTAAAGATCTCTAAGCATTTTTTGGAAGATGTTTGAATTACGAGTTAGGCTTGTGGGCCTGTGTAACTTAGGATTAAATAGGTGAGTTTTCATAGTTAAGATTACTTAGCCCAAGGTGCAATTTCATCAGTATATTTGCTAAATAAACCCAAATTACATAATTCCAGGCTTGTAAAACCTATCTCTTATGCTAGGTTTTTATGGAAATGAAATTTTATTTGTTTTGTGTTATCTATTTTCAGGTATGATGTGGAAATAAATAAAATGATGACTGGCACAGGATGATTTTTCATAATTTTCAATTAAAAATATTATTTAACAATTATAAAAATGTTATTTAACAATTTACTTACAAACATGAGAGGTGTATGCATTTATGCTTGTTTGGGTGCTAAAACTATACAAGATCTATTTACCCCAGTTGAAACTTTTGTGCATTGTTGGATTATATATTTGGTTTTAAAGAATATCTTAGATGAACCGAAACTGGTCTTATATACCCTTAATCACTATTACAGCAACAATGCGGCTACAGAAAATAAGTTAGCAGGATTAGGTGTAGGAGATGGAGCAATCTCATCCTCACAGTCCACTTTTGGCTATCAATCTACCTGGATGGGTGCTCAAGGCCAAGTATCGATGGCTGACATTGTCAAGATGGGAAAACCTCAGGGAAAGAGTTCCTCAGTGCAAAACACTTCCCTTCAAGGTGCTAGTTCTCTTAACAGTATACCATTTCAGTCTGCGCCATCACACCAGAATTTTCATTCAGCACAGCATCAGGCTTCCACAGTTTCAGAAGTTCACTCTGGACCAGGTATTGTGAGTCAGCAGACATCACTCGATGATGAATGGCCCTCAATTGAGCCTCCTCAACCTGTTAGTATCTCTAGTACCATAGAGTCGCCTGCAGTCTTGGAGTTGCATTCAAATCCAGCCAACGTATCATTGGATGCTGCTAGTCAGCATATACATCAAGACAAGGTTCAGGTGGTTGAAGGTGGTTCCGTTGACCCAATTGATGCAAACCATGCTGCTCATGCTTCTATATTGGGTAGAAATATCCAAGAAGATAACTCTGGGGGTACCTCTGTGTCAGATAATAACTTATATGAGGATATGAGCTCCTATTTGCCTCACAGGCATGCTATTGAACATGATGAAGGTTATTTTCCTTCTCCTAGTCTTTTTTTTTTTTTTTTTTTTTTACTATCAAATTGTCTTCATTAAATTAGTTTTGAATTCCATGAGTAAATATGAGGCGTTTTATTGATGTTCTTTGTTTTTATTCTTGGAAATGATTTAAAATTTAAATCGGCAGATGTTAAGAGTGGTGGTTTTATCTGCCAATTTTTTCTTTCCCTTTATTTCTAAATTGCTCTCAATTTTAAACTCCGTTTTTTGTGAGAGAAGTGTGTTAAATCCCATTTTCTTATTAAAGAAATGTTTCTTGAAGGTAGTTTCTTGTAAACTTCTTTATGAATCCTATAGAGTTTCTATAAACCACATCATCTCAAGGTTCAATTTACGGTCTCTCTCCCTTCAAAATGAGATGGTTTATATGTGAAACAGCTATCATGCAATCTTGAAATTCAATTTGGTTAGAGTATCTCATTTAAGGTTTATTTCTTCTTTTGATCTTAAAAGAAATTGAATTTTGTTCTCTTTCGTCTTATCAAGCGCTATTGTGCAATAAAGCAGATTCACTCTGGATTGAGGCGTGTCAATTCATATAATTTAAGCTTCTCATGTTCCGCCTTGGTATTCCATTGTAATTTAGGTCTTATTTGTCTAGCGGAAAAAAGTTAGTTTCTGTATGTTGGAATTTTGGTTATGTTGAAACTTTTGAGGTTTTTGATGGGATGTTGCTCACTGAATGTGATATATATATATATATATATATATTAAGGGCTATTAGTTTTATAGATGGGATGTTATTAGGTTTTCTGGAATATAGTTCATTGCAATGTATTTTTATTTTCATTTTCCCTTTGGGTGGAGAAATCCTTTTTGCAAGTGTTCTTGATTTAAAGAAGAAAAAAAATTCAATGATGACATCTGACTATATATTTTCTGCCCTTGAAACTGTTGTAGAATAAAAAGAGATTTAATGTCAAACTACAGCATCTCTGATCTATGCATCGATTTGTTTACAGGAGTTTTGTGATTTAGTTAACTATTCTTCTGTTTGATCTGTGTTAAGTATTCTAGTCCATCCCTTGATACTTTTCATTTCTTGTTTTTTGTTTCCTAATAATGGTAGCCGTTTAGGGTTTAGCTTTCTTACAAATTAGACCAACTTATAGTTCTTCATTACTTTTTCCAGCTGAAGATGGCGGTTCATCATTGTCTGCAAATTTTCAGCAATTGAGCATACAGGAGGACCAGGGCTCACCACCTGAAGAGGATAATCCTTCTGTAGTAATTCCACATCACCTCCAGCTTCACACCCCAGATTGCTTTCATTTGAGCTTTGGAAGTTTTGGATCTGGGACTAATGCTACCTTTTCTGGTTCTGCGGGTTTTTCAAATGAACCTCAGAATAGTAATGTAGAGGAGATTTCTGTGCCAGCTGACGTCTCTTCAGTTGGTCACTCCGAGGCTAGGTATCTTTTCCCAGAAACTATTGTTATTCTAAATAAAGCATAGGTGATGGGATATATATACAACATGATAAAATTATGGTGATGAAATTTTCTAATGAAGGAAAACTAGGATCATGGATTTGATATTTATATGATTACTTTTATTCATTCTAATGAATTTCACATGAAGAGTATGTTTTAGTTTATGATATTTTCATATGAAAGACAATTTAACACTATTTCTAGTGTTGAGGAAACTATTAACTTGGTTCTGATGTATTGTTTACATTTTTCTTTAAATGATTTAACGGCTTAAATTAAATTGTTCTCTTCTCTTTTATTGGCAATAATTTCATTAGCGTACTTGCAGAAATTCTGAGTATTACGAGGATGGTGGTACTAACTCAGATGGGAACCTAATTCATAGAACTAGTGCTAGTGGTGGATATTTCGAAACTCCTGCTACTCAAGCAGAGGTTAAGCAGGAAAGCTCTGAAAGTACTCAGGCTAGTCTATATGCATTTCCATCCTCTTCTCCAGCATTTAGTTATGAGAACAACCAACCATCAGAAATTCCATTTATACAGAATAGTTCAGAAATGCAGAACCTTGAGAGAGCGATGGTAATGTCAAATATTTAATTTTCTATGGATCTGTTGTACATGTTTTTGAAGTTGGGGCATTTGAATCTGTTCTATTTTGCCCGTGGGTGAATTTTTCTTGAAGAATTGTAGTGGCTTGTTTGGAGAAATGATTATAGAACAGTTTTGTGTTTTCTTGTTTTTGGAACCGTTTTCAAGGTTTATACACACATACATACATATAAAGAAACCAGCTATCCTTGTTAAACATGAAAGAAACTGGTCTTAAAGAAGGGTTATCAGAAGGCTTATAGACGTGCATTGTTGGCGTACTTCAGTTACTGGGCAGCACGCAATCACCAACAATTGCTTTTTTCCATAAATGCTTATGGCGGTTAATACGTTCTAGTATCCTCTATGATTTTCAGTAGCTTTATAACTCTGAACGAGAAATGTCTACGTTACTTTTAGCTGTATTTAAATATAGCATTATTGTGGGCACTGATCAATGCTATTACTGCCTTTTTGTTTTTATTTCTGTTTTTGTTCATGTGTAAGTGTCTGTTTGGTAGGATGCCTTCTCATTCTGAAGTATTTTCTCTATTTTTGGCAGCTAGCATACACAAATAATTTATCCAACAATATGTTGTTGGCTTCCACATCTCAGACAGTGAGGGAGGATCCTCCATATTCACCTTTTCCAGACACGCAATCAGTGCCGAAGTACAGCAATGTTGCTTCTTCGATAACTGGCCCCTCCATGGCCATGCCAGAGGTGCGTTCTTTTGCAATCAATTCATACCCTCAATTTACCACATTGTTGAGAGATCGGATACCAGTCGCATGACCCCATCCAATACAACTTCATATTGCTTCTGTTTGTGAAGATACTAATTAAGAATGAAATATAATTTTGAATTGTTAACTTTGTTTGCATCAAATAATATTTGATTATATTGCATCTGCGGCTTGACTTCTTTTGATACAAATTCATAGTGCTTATGTCTGTGAAGATAGTAATTAAGAATGTAATATAATCTTGAATTGATAACTTCATTTTTCATTAAATAATATTGATGATTTTTTTTTTTTTTTTTTAATCCTTGAAGTTGCTTACTTTTGTTCTCCACTTGCCTTTTGATTTTCTACCCAATTTCTCGCTTGGTAGCTGAATATTCTTAGTACCCAATTTGGAACTGGTGACTTCTGTGAGATGGGGGGATTTTTAGGTGGATCTTAATTTACTATGGAACTGTGCAATAAATATTTCTGTTGATTTTCTTTTGAAAAATTCAGTTAGAGATTTTATGTCAGTTTTACCATCCAGACCAGTTTTTTTATGCAACCTAATGTTTTTTTTCCTCCGAGGAACCAAACTAAAAAAGCATGGAGCTGTACAAAATGGGGCTTGAATCCACACCTCAAAGACCTAACGGGTAATTAGAGAGTCCTTGAAGGTTGACACCCAAATAGAAACATGAAACCTAGCCAATGGCCAAACTTTGTCCCAAAATTCTTTGTTTCCTTCCAAGCCATAGACCCCAAAAGATTGCATTCCATCAGCGTGCCACATAATTCCTGGTGGATGTACAAGGACCTCCTTCACCATAGAGATGTGCTTCTTGCTTTTTGTCAAACAACTGAAAAAACAATCACAGATAGAGCGAGCAAGCTGATAGCCCAAAGGATCTAGTTTCTCAAATGTTCTCATATATATAATGTTTCACCATAAAGGACAAATGCTTGAAAATGTGGTACGGTGTATTCATCCTCCAAAGAGGAGGGACCACACAAAGAAAGACATCTAGAGGAGGACGGACCATATCAAAGATGGAAGCATGAGCTACATGATTACCCCGATGGAAATATTAGGGACTCATGCGGAAGAATGTCTTCCCCAAGATAAGTAAAAAAAAAAAATCCCTAGCAAGGAAAGAAGATTCACGACATTTTTCATTTCCCTATTGGACAAAGAATGAAAAGATCCAGAGAAAATAGGGAAGATGTGCCCCAAGAAGGAATTATAGATATGACTTCCCATCATTGTCATCATCTATGAGATGGCCTTATTAGTGTAATTGATGAGAGAATACTTAAGTTTGTACTATTTCTGATGTGGGCAATTTTTTGAAAGACACTGCATTACACTCCCCAATTTCTTTGATCAGTTCCAACCCAAGTTCTTTACGCACACGAATAATTCCTTGTACTAGTATGCTTTGATAAATGATTGCCTACTATTTTGAACTGTGAATAGTATCACTTTAGTATCTATAATTAAATGAATAAATAGTCATGACCTTGTACACCTTGTATCAAGGAGTTGCATTATCTAATCCCGGGACAAATATGGTATTTTAAATACCAATAGGGAAGAATCATTCCCTTGTATAGATTCATAACTTTCTCCGATCATCTTTTTGTTAAATTTTCAGGTTCTAAGAACAAGTAGCATTTCTACTTCTCAGCCTACTCCACAGTCTAATGTTGCAGCAGGACCGGCCCTTCCACAACACCTTGCTGTTCATCCTTATTCTCAGCCCACACTTCCTGTGGGTCATTATACTAATATGATTAGCTACCCTTTCTTGCCACAGAGCTACACATATATGCCTTCTGGTTTCCAACAAGCATTTGCAGGTAACAGTACATACCATCAAGCTTTGGCAGCAGTACTTCCACAGTACAAAAATAGCATTTCTGTTAGCAGTTTGCCTCAGTCTGCTGCAATTGCTTCTGGTTACGGTTTTGGAAGTTCAATTAGCATTCCTGGAGGAAATTTCCCGCTGAATCCTCCCACAGCACCAGCAGGTTCATCCATTGGCTATGAAGATGCTATAAGTTCACAGTACAAAGAGAGCAATCATTTACTTTCCCTCCAGCAGGTAACTTTTTGAACTGTTTAAGCAGTCTAGACGATGCTGTATCATACTATATAGCAGTAAGTTTACATGGTTTTTTTTTTTTTTTTTTTTTTTTTTTTTTTTTTTTTTGACAATCTATAGCAGAATGAAAACCCGGCGATGTGGATTCATGGGCCTGGTTCGCGAACAATGTCTGCTGTTCCCGCTAGTGCATATTACAACCTCCAAGGGCAGAATCAACAATCTAGTGGATTCCGGCAAGGTCAACAGCCTTCACAACAATTTGGGGCACTGGGATACCCGAACTTCTACCATTCCCAGGCGGGTATGTCACTGGATGGCCAACAGCAAACACTCAGGGATGCATCTCTGGGAGGATCTCAAGGTCAACAGCCCAAGCAGTCGCAACAGATATGGCAAAACAGCTACTAATAGGCTGAGCGTGTCGTAGTAGTGGTCAATCAGAGGTGCTCTTATGATCTGGCATTAATTAATTAATGGAATGTTATTAATTTGTCTGAAGAGATCGACTGGCCACTCCCCTGTGCCACGAGGTTGTATTTTACACAATATCATTGTCTGCTTATGTTTTAACGAGGTCTGCTAATTTGGATTAGTGAACCACTCTTTTGAGCTCCTTTCTCTCCTAGTTATATGGTATGAAGAAGCATTGTTTTTCCGCAGTTTTAACCTAGTTTCACATTAATTTAAAGCTTTTACAGGGGGTTTACTGTTTAGTATTGACAAGGCTCATTTGGCTTATATAGTGAAACCATTATGTTTATGCTTCATCATGATGGTTGAAAGACCCCTTTAAACAAGTACAGTTTTACCTTTGTACCGAATCCTTAGTTCTCCGTTTGTTGTGTTTATCATTTGGTCTTTTGGGAGTGAAATCATTTGCTGTGTCACAATCGCACTTTTAATGGCAGCGGACTTGTGATTGTGCGGCACTCACTTTTCAACGACAAGTGAGCTAAGCCAATTCGTTCTTGCGTTGCCTACGGCCAAGCGCTCGAGCCTCTAGCCTTGGTTTTAAGAGAAGGTTTTAGAAAGCGAGAGCAGAGAGATTTTCGAAAGATACGTTATATAAGCAAGTAAGAGAGAAATAACAACAACTTACTGTATATAATATAACCTTGAGAAGGAGATATGTTTATCCTTTGGTCTTTTGGGAGTGAAATCATTTGCCTTGGCGTAGTGCTTGTGTCATTTGTAATGTTATTTTTCTTACCTTGCTTGAAATGATAGGTTTGGAGAAGTGTTTTGTGGGGGTATAAGTTACTCTTTTTTTTTTTACATTTAGGACTCCACATTTTGGCGTCTTCTAATAAACTACCTAAGGTGCAGAAGTGGATTAGACATTTTACGCAAACACAACTTCGCTGGGAGCCTAAGTTATGCTACTTAATTTTTGCCCCATATTATACAGAAATGAATATAGAGAGACAAGGATTAATTACAACTCTACAAAGAAAGTTTACATCAAGAAAGGCCATCCTTGAGTAATGGATCCTCAAATCAAATCAATTAATGAACTATAATATACCTCCGACATCTAATTTTATCAAGTTTACACGAAACAATTCAATAAGCACCATTTATGGAAAAAGAAAGGTATGAAGTAAAGGTTCCAATAGCAGGAACTTCAAATTACGAGAGATTGTCTATGAAACTGAAAAAAGAAAAAAAAAAAATGCAACTCCAAGGTGATGGGAACGAACCACTCTTTGTGTCGTTTTAAACCACTAGTCGGATCAAAGGGTATTTTCTCCATGCTCCTCCCCCCATGAGCAAGCGTATACGTCATGTAAGAAGAGATTTCGTGAGATGTTCACGTGCAGTTGCCAGTGCTTGGCTAATTGTCTGTGCATAAGAATGAGTTGGTTTACATCCATTTGTCTTACCATTTCAATTCTCAACGTTAGAAATATCGCTTTGAGGAAAACCCAAACAGGAAAGAGGGTAATAATACCTGCTCAGACAAAGGAGCTGAAGAATCTATACTTTGAGTTGCAACTTTCCCAGCAATGACATTTCCATCGGTCTCAAGAACAATACTTCATAAATATAAAGCAGTTTAAACTAGCTCGCAAAACAACCAGTGCCATCACTAATTGAGTAACTTTAAAGACAAATGGAACATCAAACTAAAAGACTTGCAATGCACGTATCATGGATTTGCACTGCATCTAAATCTAGTGATATTGCCGTTCAATGAAATAAGATATCAAACGCAGTTGCATCCTATGACCCTCTCTTAAAGTTCTACTAAAGGGAGGGATAGAGAATCAAACTTCTGATCTTTAAGAGAGGTTACTAGTTAACTTAATTATCACTAACATAAAATATTTTCAAAAGTATATTTAGCACTAATAGGTATTCCCTTTCATTTTTCTTGCATAAAAATAATAGTAGGAGAAAATATGCTCGAACAAACGTTTTCCTTGAGTGCATTTAGGGAACCAATATTTAATCATTGGATGACAATGTGGAGGAAGAGGGTAAATTTGGTCAAGTAGAATGCTTAAATGAGAGCTTTGCTACAATAGTAATCATGATATTTGCAAATACCAAGATATACGAACAGAACTAGAACCAACGATAGATTCTTTCCTAACAAAAAAATGGTTTCCATATCAACGCAACCTTGGATGCAGTTCTTACTTCTATACACTTCCATCTTATTCAAGCAGCCAAGGACAAGAGATAACACACAAAACAATTGTTGGAACAGCTATACTAAATCTATTTCAGTACTATAATACTGTTTTAACTCATTGCTAGTTTGTAGCATACTCATCGAGTGAGGTTGTCCAACTCATTACTAGTTTGTGTGATGCTCATGGAGGGAAGTTGTGCCTCATGACAATGTTCTAGAACTTCCTTCCATATTCCATAAAACAACCATGATGACATCTTACTCAAATAAAACAACCTTGTAAGATATCTCCTAAACCGATTGTATCGAGTATACATATTTCATTCCGAATATATGTATTTAAATCTCTTACGTTTTAGATAAAATCAGGATTAAAAAACTATTCACAGTACATTTTTGACAAATATGCTTAAAAGCTCAAGAAAACTAAACAGAACAATAGGATTGATTAACTTTAAAAGCATGAAATAAGCTAAAAACATACCCTCCATCAACAATTTCATCAAGGCACAACAAAATAAGTTCCAAGTTTTCACGTGCTTCCTTCTTTTCCACGTGACCCCTGAAGTAGAAGCAACATACAGTAAATGTGAGCGTAAGTTCGCAGTGAAATACAGAAAATACAGCAGGGAAATTGATAACCAGTAAACAGTAATAAGTGTTATAAAGATAAGACCTCAGGAGAAGGCCAACAGCATCGAAGAATCCCTGAAGAACAGTCGCCAAAATGAGCTCATTCTCATATTCTCCACCAGTGACAAAAAAATGTAGGTCTTGCACAAACTTGTAAACAACAGTATTGCTTTCAAACATCGTTATCTCCGCTGCAGATAAACAATAAATAACAAGTTAACAGTATATAGAAGTATCAAACTTTTCTAAAACTACTTGGAGCATATTTCTTGTTTTATCTCAATGCTATCTTGGTTCTAAGAAGGTAATAGTTCCATGGAAACGTTAAGACGGTGAAAAGAGAGGCTAAAAAGCCATAAACAATGGATTACCTTCATTTCGAGCATTGCTCTTTTGAGTTTTGCTAAATAAAGATTTCTCAAAAGATTCCCTTGCATTATTTGTTGGCCACTCATCTGAGTAATACTTGACGGCCACACGTTTCCCGTCAGAATCCAACAGGAGAATATTTTTTATTGAAGGACAGGAATCCTACATCAAATCCACGTACAGAGCAAAGAATCATCACATGAAAATCCGTAGTATTTGTAGTAATACTACAGGTATGCATATCAGCGATTCAGCATCATAGTGGTTTTATAGCAGTGGCCTAGACGTCCGATGGATGATCTTGACGAAGAAACAAGCAAGAATTATGGATTTGTTATGAGTGACTCAGGCTGCACCAGCAACAGTGAGGTACCGCTCTAACATAAGAAAATTCTAATCGTTCATCATGATTCAAAACCCAAGCCGACAGAATAACTTTTGCAAGCTTATATCTAATTTCATTCATCTTCTCATATGGAATTCAAAAGTTTACCCTGGCAAACCACGATAGGAAGAAACATAACAGTGTTCATTTGAGGGAGAGAAAAAAATTGGCGATCTTCCTGCTAATAACATCCTGAACATCGGATCATTCTACCTCCAAAACCAAATATTAGCGCCCAGATGAATGTGTGTGCATGAATTAGTTTGATCCGATCAGAGATTCTAAGCGATTCAATTATAATCACAATCTCAAAAGTATACACTATCGAATCAAGCATTATGAGAGATAAAGAGAACAGCATTGGAAGAAATGGGTTCAAATCGGTGACAAACACACGTGAAGATCGTAGTATCAAATTAAATCAACGCCTATAACGAGCTCAAGTGCAAGATTATCAATCACAGAGGGGAAATCAAATACGGAAAAAGTGAAGGGTAGAATTTACCATTGTTTACAGTTGTGTGTAAATTGCAAACGAATTGAAGAGATGGAGAAATGGGTTGAGGTTTGTGTTTATGAGGCGGATTTTGAAGCCCCCAGACCTGTCCACCATTGGATCTCTATAAAGCATTAACAAACGCTTCAGATTGAATTCGGATCTTGATTTTTGGTTGTGTAATTACATAAAAACTAAATTGAAAAAATTAAAATAAATTTTTATTTTAAAATCTCATTCAGCTCAATCTCTTATTTTTGGGGAATTATAAAAGAGATTTGGTATCAAATTATCAATTTGTCGAATATAAAAAATTCATAAAATTTTATTGGCATAATCGACCTTCTCACTCACACTCAACTACTCATTCCACTGATTGCGACAATCTATTAGGAGCGGGTGCATGCATGATCGCCCTCCTCACTCTCACACGACCAGACAGCTTCATTATAAGTGGGTGCACGCCCATTTTTTTACCGTGCGTCGTGAGCGTGAAATTAAGCCCCATATATATTTTTCGCCCCGGCTTTGGCTTCGTCGGACCTTAGGCGAGGTTTGTCTTCGCCAATAGAAGATCGCTGGTGCGGAATCCAAGCTTGTTCAACTACACATGCTGTCTGCGCATGCATGTTCAATCGCTTTCGCCCCGGCTTTGGCTTCGTCAAACCTTAGGCGAGGTTTGTCTTCGCCAATTGAAGATCGCTGGTGCGGAATCCAAGCTTGTTCAACCACACATGCTGTCTGCGCATGCACGTTCAATCGCCTGTGACACATCCGACTTGCCTCTACACTAGGCCAAGTCATTCGGCTCGACCTTGCCTCTGCTCGGACCAAGGTCTCTCAATGCGACGTTCTATCTCATCTTGTCATCTCAATCCCACTGCCTGCGCATGCATGTTCAATCGTCTGCGACACATCCGACCTGCCTCTACACTAGGCCAAGTCATTCGGCTCGACATTGCTCCTGCTCGGGCCAAGGTCTCTCAATGCGACATTGTATCTCATCTTGTCATCTCGATCCCACTTCGCGTGGTGGTGTGTTGGATGATGCATCGTCCTCCTCGACCGCATCATGACACTCTTCTATATTGGCTCGCCTGTGGCCAGATGGGCGTCTCTTGAGGGACGCCGCTTTGCTTGTCATGACGTGAGGGTCACAACCTACTCTCTTCATAGTATGGTTGTGACACCACGCTCACATGACTACTCACTCCCGTAATTGTGACATTAGAAGTGGGTTCATGCAATAGTAGCGACTACTATGACAAAAAAAAAAAAAAAAAAAAAAAATCTTCAT